>NC_067401.1:255139572-255314572 GCF_016432865.1 Antechinus flavipes
TGTTTACTGTGTGCCAGAAGGGCAGCTAGGTAGTACAGGAGATAAAGATTTGGAGTTCAAATGTGGGCCCAGACACTAATGAGCTCTGTGACCCCGGGCAAATCATCCTCTTTGCTTCAGTTTTCTTAATTGTAAAATAAGCTAGAGAAGGATAATGATAAATATATCATTTCAATATATTTGCCAATAAAACCCCAAATGGGCTCAAGAAGAGATGGAAATAAGTGAACAACAACAACATCAAGTACTAGGCATTGTGCTAAGTGCTGGAGATACAAATAAAAGCTAAAAGAAACATTGTCCTTACCCTCTAGGACTTTACATTCTAATAATGGAATAAGGGAAGACAATATACAAAAGAGAGTTTAAAAACAGAGAAGTAGGGATGGGGAAGGAGGGGCAGAGATTCTTTTGAAGTTTGGAAACCAGAAGCAGAGCCAGAAGGAGAATGAAGGCCCATTTAGGACTCTCTAAAATAAAAACTTCAGGAAAAACTCACTAATGGAAGAAGGGGACCAGACCTTGTGGGAGAGAGATTTCATGGTGAACAAGTTGCAGAGATGTAACAATGTTCTAGGGCCCCAGGTGCTAAACAGGATGAGACAATAGTAGAGGTATGAATTTGAATTCTGGTCAAGAACAGACCTAAGAGGATAAGTGACTTGTCCAGTGTCACACAACTAATATATTTTGAAAAAAATATTTGAAACCAAGTCTCCTTGACTCTGACACTGTAAAGTTTTTTTTTTTTTAAAGAAAAGTATAATGTTATAGAAACTTCCCTTAAAAATAAAAAGCTACTTGATAATTGGGGTAGTCATGGCTAGGAAACAGCAACAACAATAACAAACAACAACAATCAGTGTGTAAGAAAAACTGTCCAGCAGAAAATGTCTAAAATGGGTTTTCAGAGAACAAGGGTATGTCAGGAGGCAGCTTGGGGCCAAAGAAAATAAATAAGAATAACTTTAGGAGATATCTTACAGTTCTGTATAATTCTCTACTCTTCTGTCATACAGATTTACTTGTATTTAGATATATGATGAAATATTTTGTAGTCATCTGTCAGTCCATTCCCTTTTTAAGGGAGAGGAAAATCTATGACTAGATCAGGAGATGGAAACCTCGGATATGATGAGTTCTTGCTCTGAGGCTTATTGTGTGAGGCCTTGGATCCCCTCCCTGAATCTTAATTTTATTATCTGAAAGAAAGGTGTATTAATATATGGACTGCCTACTTCGAAGATATGTTGTGGGGAGAAGATGGGGAGAAGAACTTCTAACTTATAAAGAGCTATAAAGTGGTGAAGTCTTCCATTATGAAAAGAGATGTAAAAGCACAAAATTTCAGCTGAGTGGGGATTATCTTTCAGTAGAAAGAACTCCTTGTTATTATTACCACTTAAGTGTTGACAGTGAACTCAGCACTCTATCATATAAGCAACAGTGATCCTTGGCCCAAGAGTTTACGGTCCGAGTTATATACAAAGGAGGCGTTAAATGTAAAGCCCCTCATGGGGCATATTCTATCTCAAAGGCATATTAATACCTTGATAATTTTTTAAAAAAAATATCCCAATGGAACTTCATTTGGAACATATATAATATACCTAAGTAGAAGAATCTGAAAAAGAACAGTTTTTTCATCAGTTGATCAAGGGAACAAGCCATTCATGCCTTTTGCTTCCAAGTAGTTTGATACAGTAGAGAAAAAGCTGAACTTGAAGTGTTGAATTTGTAGTCATGGGACCTGAATTCAAATCTTAACTCTTCTATTTATTGCCAGCGCAAACCTCTTAACTTTTTTGGGACTCAGTTTCCTCATCTATAAAGTCAGAGGATTGAACTAGAGGGCCTCTAAGGTTTCCTCCTGACTCCAAATCTATTATTCTAATATGAGATTGCAGCAATATGGTTATTTCTTCCACTAAACTAATTGCAGACTCTTGATTCCTGGACAGGGCATTTCTTTTTGAATTATTGTGGCCAAAAATAATCTAGTAGCTAACATTTTAATAGGTAGATTCTGGAAACTTAGCTAGGCTTGTCCTTGGACAATAGATCCACAGTTCATTGCCAAGCTTTTATGTCTGCAAAGACTTTATCTTGATAAGATCTACCAGAGTTTATATTCCACTAAGCCCCAGGGCCATTTCTATATCAAGATCAAAGATGTTTCCAGATAAAAATATCTTGGCTTGGCTTTTTGGTATGAAATGCCAGATTTTTCAATGCAAGTATATTTAGGAACTGCCTAGAGAGGTGATGAGTTCTCTCTCCTTGGAGGTCTTCAATTAGAGGTTAGATGACCACTTTTCATGTATGTCATTGTGGTGATTCCTTTTGTGTGTGGGTTAGAACCCTTGGCTGCTGAGAGCGCTTCCAACTCAAATTCTGTGATCATGAAATCCCAAACCCAGTTATATTATAATTCTCTGTAATCAGATTTGCTATTGACTCTTGTTGGAATGTTGGTCTTTACCCTTTGCACACATGTGCTCACTCACACAGTTGTGTGTGTTCACACAGCATATAATGGAGGGGCTGGGTATTGGAAAGACTATAAGGGGTGGGAAAACAGAATAGAGAAGATGATATAAGGACAATCAGTTAAATACAGTAGTCCATAAGTCAATGGATTTTCTGGCATAGTTAAATAAAAAGGAAAACATTTTAGGAGTAATAATGTATGATCTGGCAGGCAAAAGGGGGAAAAGAAATATTGTTATTAGTCAGAAGTATAAGGAAAAAAATTAATTTTATTGCTAAAAGAAATGTTCAGAATCCCATTTGATTATGAAAATCTGGATATTGGAAAGGCAGCAGGATGTCATCAGAGAAAGAATTGCCAAATAGAAGTATGTATAGAATGGTTTTACATATACGTATAAATGCATATATATGTATATATATACACATACAGATATATTTGTGTCTAAGAATAGCTGTCTCATGAGTGGGAGGGAACGAAAAAAAGAGGGAGGGAAGGAAGAAGGAGGGAAGGAAGGAAGAAAGAAAGGATGGAAGAAAGAAAGGAAGGATGGAAGAAAGGAAGGAAGAAAGGAAGGAGAGAGGGAGGGGAAAAAAAGAAAGAAAGGAGCATTTTACCTGAGATCATTAGGCTTGAGTTTGATTCCTGATTTTTCTTTTCATTCATTCATTCTTCAATGTATTAACTCTATTGACCTTTGGATAGTTTCTTAATATCTCTGATCCTCAATTTCCCTATTTGTAAAATCAAATTAATATCTTTGATATTCAGAGCAGCATAGTGGGTAAAGGACTGGTTTTAAAGTCAAGAAGACTTGAAGTAAAACAAAAATTGACTTTATTTGTCCATCTGGAGATCACCAAAAAGTGTAAAGCTTACCTTGGTAGAGACCATCTGTTATGACTGGCGACACATATGGAAACTTAATCCTTAATGTCTTTTTCTTTTCTTTTTCTTTTTTTTTTTAATTTAATAATAACTTTGTATTGACAGAATCCATGCCAGGATAATTTTTACACAGCATTATCCCTTGCAATCACTTATGTTTCGTTTTTTCCCCTCCCTCCCTCCTCCCCCCCCCAAGATGGCAAGCAGTCCTATATATGTTAAATATGTAGCAGTATATCCTAGATACAATACATATTTGCAGAACCGAACAGTTCTCCCACTGCACAGGGAGAGTTGAATTCAGAAGGTAAAAATAACTCGGGAAGAAAATCAAAAATCAAATAGTTCACATTCATTTCCCAGTATTCCTTCTTTGGGTATAGCTGTTTCTGTCCATCATTTATCCAATGAAACTCAGTTAAGTCTCTTTGTCAGAGAAATCCACTTCCATCAGAATACATCCTCATACAATATCGTTGTCGAAGTGTATAATGATCTCCTGGTTCTGCTCATCTCACTTAGCATCAGTCCATGTAGGTCTCTCCAAGCCTCTCTGTATTCATCCTGCTGGTCATTCCTTACAGAGCAATAATATTCCATAACATTCATATACCACAATTTACCCAGCCATTCTCCAATTGATGGGCATCCATTCATTTTCCAGTTTCTAGCCACTACAAACAGGGCTGCTACAAACATTTTGGCACATACCGGTCCCTTTCCCTTTTTTAGTATCTCTTTGGGGTATAAGCCCAATA
Source organism: Antechinus flavipes (assembly GCF_016432865.1). Taxonomy (NCBI): domain Eukaryota; kingdom Metazoa; phylum Chordata; class Mammalia; order Dasyuromorphia; family Dasyuridae; genus Antechinus; species Antechinus flavipes. The sequence continues at coordinate 255,143,710 of NC_067401.1, forward strand.
GAAACACTGCTGGATCAAAGGGTATGCACAGTTTGATAACTTTTTGGGCATAATTCCAGATTGCTCTCCAGAATGGCTGGATTTGTTCACAATTCCACCAACAATGCATCAGTGTCCCCGTTTTCCCGCATCCCCTCCAACATTCATCATTATTTTTTCCTGTCATCTTAGCCAATCTGACAGGTGTGTAGTGATATCTCAGAGTTGTCTTAATTTGCATTTCTCTGATCAATAGTGATTTGGAACACTTTCATGTGAGTGGTAATAGTTTCAATTTCTTCATCTGAAAATTGTCTGTTCATATCCTTTGACCATTTATCAATTGGAGAATAGCTTGATTTTTTATAAATTTGAGTCAGTTCTCTATATATTTTGGAAATGAGGCCTTTATCAGAACCTTTAATTGTAAAGATGTTTTCCCAGTTTGTTGCTTCCCTACTAATCTTGTTTGCATTCGTTCTGTTTGTACAAAGGCTTTTTAATTTGATATAATCAAAATTTTCTATTTTGTGATTGGTAATGGTCTCTAGTTCATCTTTGGTCACAAATTTCTTTCTCCTCCACAAGTCTGAGAGATAAACTATCCTATGTTCCTCTAATTTATTTATAATCTCGTTCTTTATGCCTAGGTCATGGACCCATTTTGATCTTATCTTGGTATGTGGTGTTAAGTGTGGGTCCTTGCCTAATTTCTGCCATACTAATTTCCAGTTATCCCAGCAGTTTTTATCAAATAATGAAATCTTATCCCAAAATTTAAAATCTTTGGGTTTGTCAAACACTAGATTGCTATAGTTGACTATTCTGTCTTGTGAACCTAACCTTTTCCACTGATCAACTAATCTATTTCTAAGCCAATACCAAATGGTTTTGGTGACTGCTGCTTTATAATATAATTTTAGATCAGGTACAGCTAGACCACCTTCATTTGATTTTTTTTTCATTAATTCCCTTGATATTCTCGACTTTTTATTGTTCCATATGAATTTTGTTGTTATTTTTTCTAGATCATTAAAATATTTTCTTGGAAGTCTGATTGGTATAGCACTAAATAAATAGATTAGTTTAGGGAGTATTGTCATCTTTATTATATTCTCTCGGCCTATCCAAGAGCACTTAATCTTAATGTCTTTTTCCCTCCCCCTCTTTTTCTTTTGGTGGCTCAGTATAAATAATTATTTTATATTTTATTTTTCCCAATTACGTGTAAAACAATTTTTAACATTTGTTTTTAAAACTTTGAGTTCTAGATTCTCTTCCTTCTTCTTCTCCTCATTGAGAAGCTACATGTAAAGTTATACAAAACATTTCTGTAAAAGTCATCTTGCACAAGAGAATAATATGGTTCTGCACACATATATTGTATCTAGGATATACTGTAACATATTTAACACGTATAAGACTGCCTGCCATCTAGGAGAGGGGATGGAGGGAGGGGAGGGAAAAGTCAGAGCAGAAGTGAGTGCAAGGGATAATGTTGTAAAAAAATTACCCATGCATATGTACTGTCAATAAAAAGTTTAATAATAATAATAATAATAATAAAGTCATGTTGCAAAATAAAACATAGTTCTCCCCCCCAAAAAAAATCCTCAAGAAAAATAAAGTTAAAAAAGTATGCTCCAACCTGTATTCAGATATAATCAGTTTTTTCTCTGGATTTGGATAGCATTTTTCTTCAGAATAGTCTTGGATCACTGTATTGCCAAGAATAGGAAAGTCATATATCGCCAATCATCTCACACCATTGCTATTTGCTGTTACTTTGTATACAACACATTGCATTTTGCATGAGCTCATGAAGAACTTCCCAGGTATTTGTGAGAGCATACTGCTCATCTTTTCTTATAGAACAATGGGTATTCCATTATACTCACATACCACAATTTATTCGGCCATTCTCCAATTGATGGATATCCCCTCACTTTGCAATTCTTTATCCTGAGAAAAGCTGCTATAAATATTTTTGCACATATACGTCCTTTCCCTTTTCTTTTAAATTTCTTTTGGGATCCATGTCTAGTAGTGATATTCTTGGCTCAAAGAGTATACATAATTTTATAGCTCTTTGGACATATTTCCAAATTGTTCTTCAGAATGTTTGAATCAGTTCACAATTCCACCAACAATGCATCAATATTTCATTTTCCCCACATTCCTTCCAACATTTGTCATTTTCTTTTTTTTTTTTTTTTGACTCATTAGCCAATCTAATAGGTATGAGGCAGTACCTCAGGCTTGTGTTAATTTGCATTTCCCCTATCAATAATGAGTTTTTTTATGTGGCTATAAATAGCTTGATTAGTTCATCTCAAAACTGTTCATATCTTTGGTTCATTTATCCGTTGGAATTTTTTTTCTTTTTGACTCAATCTTCTGTATATTTGGGAAATGAGGCCTTCATCCACAGAAACTTGCTACAAAATTATTTTTACAACTACTATAGTTAACTGTATTTCTCTCTATTCTATTTTCTGTCTCCTTTCAGCTTTTTCTCTTGTTCCTCCTCACTCTACTCCCATTCTGAAGTTTTTGCCAATACAGACCAATCACATGAAACACTGAATGTTACTTTCTCATTCAACTGCCAGTTTTCCTATGCAAAGATGTGGGAAGTGAAACATGTACTGTATTGTGGTGGTCTTCTTTTTTATAATATATGATGGTTCCCTCTGGGAGCAGGTTTCTTGGGGGAGGTTCTCTGGAGGCAGCTTTAGTTTCAGTTCAAAGTAATAATCACTTCAAATGCAGCCAGCTGATAAAAACCAAACGTTTATTTTTTCCTTCCAAGTCTTATCTCTTTCCTTGGTCCTGGTTAGCTTTCTTAGAGGCCTCTCTCCCTCCTTGGTTCCAAGAGCTCTTGTAGCTTGTCTGCCAGCTTCAGCTTCTAGTTCAACTCCAACCCCTGGCAATCTTGCAAACTGAACTGACTTCACTGACTCAGCTTCTTTTTATGATCTCTCAAAGGTTGACTTCTCCTCTGAGAGTGGGATTATGGGAAGTGTGAATTCACAAAGTTACAAAGCTAACTTTGTGTATCTCCTATACTTGTGAACACTTATGAATCTTCCAAACTTGTGAACTAATATGTGTAAGCTAATGTGTGAACTCTCAAAAGTGCAAACCCAAGCATTGCTTCTATTAATTCCATTGAGTTATCACCTTGTTTCAAGTTCTGGCTCATAACATCTCCCTGTAGGATCAGATCAATCATACTGAACCATGCTAAATTAGATAATTATTGTCTCTATCAATTCTAATGACTTAACACTTTGTAAGGATTCCAAAACTGGAATCTTTATTTAGCACATAAACATTTCAAATACAAGGAAATAAAATATGGTCTTTTAAAGGAACTATATAGTTTATGTCTCTAGCTCCTTTGGAAATCATTTAGTTTCTACTTAGCAACATGTTCCCTTCATACTTTAAGGGGATGTATATATTACAGAATCATAGATTCAGAGTTGGAAAGAACTTCAGAGACCATCTAGACAAATTCCCTCATTTTATACATGAGAAAACTGAGATACAGGTAAATAAAGTGATTTGATCAATGTTCCATAGGTAATAAATGTCAGAGGTGAGCTATGAACCCAGAATCTCTAACATTGAGCAGGGCTTTCTCCAAAACAAAAAAAAACTCTATTAAAAACTTTTTTTTGGTATTCCTCCCTTTGTTTCTTTCCTTATTCCCAAATATTACATGAATCTATTTTACTGTGGCTTGAAAAAAAACTTCAAAATGGATTGGTCAACTGGGGAGGGAAAGAAAACAAAGTCAATTATAAGAGAAAAACATGCAAATGACCAGAGTCTAGAGTTCATAGACCCCACTTTTGCAGGTTACTCAAAAGACTTAAAAGAGATTGTTTAACTCTGGTCTCAGCCTCTCTATTTTTGTGATTCCATTCACATAAATACAGTTTCCACATATGATTTTGGATTTAATGACAGGAATCAAATTAAGGCTGCAAAAATCAAAGTAAGAGGGCCTGAATGAGTGCTGCAATTGCTCAGAACTAGAAGAACATTGTACAGTAATGTTGTAAGGATGTTAAATTTTGAAAGACTTTGCCACTCTGAAAAATGTTAAAAATCATAACAACTCCAAAGGATTCATGATGTAAAATGTTATTTACACCCAGAGAGAGAACTGCTGAACTCTGCAGATTGAAGCATATTTTTCACTTTCTTTTTTCTTTCTTTTCTTTTTTTCCCCATAAAATGGCTAAAGTAGAAATATGTTTTATTTTATTTCACATATAATGGGTTTAAAATGTCTTGCCTTCTCAATGGATTGGAAAGAAAATAGAGAGAGGGAGAGGATTTGGAATTGATAATAAAAATAAAATTTAAAACTGTTATCAATAAAAAAAATGTTGGTTGGACTAAAGCTATCAGGGGAGTAGTAAGCATGATGCATTAAGTTTGCTGAATCTGAAAGAACTTGAATTGTATTGACAAAGAGACTTGGACAATACCACTGACTCTGATAACTACTATTAGCATGATCTTCAGCTAATCACTTAACTTCAGTTTCCTCAGCTTTAAAGTGAGACAGTTGGGGTAGATAATTTTGAGGTGCTATCTAGCTCTAGATTTTTGACCTATATCAGTAAAATAATTATTTTTAAAGAAGCTAATATAAAGCACTAAACTGGGTACTGGGACCTTCCCTCATTTTCACCTAGTATAGAGATAAGACATAAATGTAGATGATGTATGATGCTCAAGATTACAAAATAAGGAGAGAAAGTTTATTGTTAAGAATGGGGCTGAGAGTTCTGGAGAGCAATCTGGAATTCTGCCCCAAAAGTTATCAAACAGTGTATACCCTTTGATCCAGCAGTCTTACAACTAGGTTTATATCGCAAAGAGATACTAAAGAAGGGAAAGGGACCTGTATGTGCAAAAATGTTTGTGGTAACCCTCTTTGTAGTGGCCAAAAACTGGAAACTGAGTGGATACCCGTATCAATTGGAGATTTGTTGGATAAATTATGATATATGAATGTTATGGAATGTTATTGTTCTGCAAGAAATGACCAGCAGGATGAATACAGAGAGGCTTAGGAAGACTTACATGAACTGATGCTGAGTGAAATGAGCAGAACCAGGAGATCATTATCTTCAACACTTCAACAACAATACTGTATGAGGATGTATTCTGATAGAAGTGGATTTCTTCTACAAAGAGAAGATCTAATTCAGTTCCAATTGTCCATTATTGGATAGACAGAATCAACTATACCCAGAGAAGGAACACTGGGAAATGAGTGTGAACTGTTTGCATTTCTGTTTTTCTTCCCGGATTATTTTTACCTTCTGACTCCAATTCTTCCTGTGCAACAAGAGAACTGTTCAGTTCTGCACACACATATTATATCTAGGATATACTATAACATATTTAACATGTATAAGACTGCCTGCCATCTAGGGGAGGAGATGGAGGGAGGGAAGGGAAAAATCACAACAGAAGTGAATGCAAGGGATATTATTGTAAAAAAATTACCCATGCATATGTTCTGGCAATAAAAAGTTATAATAATAATAATAATAAAAGAATGGGGATGAGGGAGATCAAGGAAAGCTTTCTGAAAGGAAGGACATTTAAATTAGATTTTTAAGAATAGGTCATAATTCAACAATCAAAAGAATGGGGAAGATATTATTGCAGGTATATTCTGAACCTGAGAGTCAGCCCTGAGGCAACAGAGCAAAAAATGTGCTAGGGCCATCTACTTTACCTGGAGCCTAGAGGGTATGAAATTGTATGATATGAAATAATAGAACAGGGCAAGAGAGGCGGCTTTCCTACTGGGGTTTCCCTTGATTTGATGTGCTAAATTTAGGGGACTTGAACTATTTAATCCCAATACCAGTATGAGAAAAAATGCTAAGGAATCAGTCCACTCATCCCTTCCACATTGTTGGGATTAGGAATGTGGCATCCCTGTGATCTGGAAAATCTGCACAAAACTTTTTGGCTCTTCTAAGAGAAGAAGTCTGATTTTTTTCCTTTTTCTTTTATGGAGTGTTTACAGTACCCTATTGTAAAATTTGGGTTTATATTATAAAATGTTCTACATATGCTTTATGCATTTCTGAGTTTCTAAACTTTTTTGTGACATCTGCTGACCTTTGTATGTTGCCTATAGCTTCCAAACAACTCCCCTCAAATTCACATTTAATTTCTTATGCTGATCTGTGACATATCAAAACTAGGATGGGAAAAATTGTGATGTAGAAAGTATAATTCTTTTAATGCTGGCAGAGTAATATTGTCAACACTTCTGGATTCTCTGTGGAACTTTGTTCAGTAGCCACCAGACTGTAAGAACAAGCCAACTTTTCTTCCAGTTAGCCCTGACATGAGGACTCTTGGCCAACTCTCTCTCAAGCTGAAATCAGGAGTTGAGTATAGGAAAGAAGAGAATGATGGATATTCCCTAGTAATTAGATCATTGTGTAGTTGTGTTGTTATTCAGTAATTTTTCCAGTCATGTCCAACTCTTTGTAAATTCATTTGGGCTTTTCTTGATAAAGATCCTGGAATGATTTGCCATTTTCTTTTCCAGCTCATTTTACAGATGAGAAAACTGAGGCAAATAGTTTTAAGTAACTAGCTTGTGGTCACAGATCTATGAGTGTTTGAACCCAGATATGAATTCAGGAAAATGAATCTTTCTGACTCCAGGTCCAACACTCTATTCATTATCTCAACCACCATGATAGACAAACATAGAACATTTTACATGTCTTTATTTCTTTCTGGCTATACTACTCATTCTCTTCCCTAATTTTTTTTTTAATACATTGCTACAAAAATCTCTCCACTATGGAAGCTCATCGCATCCCTAGACTTCATCCATTTTAAATGCTGTTAGGGTACTAAACATATTTAGAATACTGAGGAAATTGAGGGAAACAAGCATGTGATAGTGGGAATTGAATTCTGGAGCTAGTTCACTTTAATTCCTATTCAATTATGGGTCTAATTCAATTTCTGTCTTGTAAGAAAATTTTGTTCAATTATGGGAATTGTGAAGGGACTCTGTGGTCCTGTTTGAATCTATGCCTACATGGCTAGGAAGCTGGACCATCTCAACTGTGACTTGGAGATCCTTAATTCAGGACTTGTGTTGTACTAAACAGAAACCCAGTCAGATCCCAAGATTGATTCAAGGACTCTTTTCACAATTGTACATCTCAGTCACCCAGTTACTGTTTCCATGTTCCTTTCATTGATTATAGGCATTTGGGGGAGGGGGATATTTCTTTTTTTCTGGATTCAGGGAATTATACCTCTTCACTCTTCCCCTCCCAGCTTGGAAAACCTCTAAAGTTTCCTTCAATTAGAAATCAGAATACCCAATTTTGTATCCTGGTTAATTTATTTTAAAAATTAATTGGCCTTATGTAATCATTTGTTTTTAATGAATAAAAATGCATTTCTCTCTTTATTTGGGGTCCAATGCCAAAGCTGAGAGGGCCAGGTCCTACTTTATTAGGCAATTGGCATGCATTGCTTAATAAATTGATAAGCTTTGGAAACCTGAATTCTTGTTTCCTCAATCATTTCAACTTTTATTTGCTAGAGTACCCTTTTGACTTTTCCCTATGATTGGCTACTTCCTTCTAGAATTCCCATTTTAAAGAAGGTTGCTCAGGTCAGTCTTGTCTTCATTCCTCTTTAGACTGAACTCTTGACTATTCCTCTGGATTTTCATTATTCTCCTTAACTCACTTCTAAATAATATTATGTGTAATCTCCCATTAGAATGTAAGTTTCCTGAGACAGGGATTGACTTTCTTTCTGTTTGAATTTGTTTTCCCAGCTTTTAGCTCAGTTCCTTTAACACTGCAGTTAGTCATTCAGTTATGTTATACTTTTGTGAACTCACGGACTGTGTTCATAGAGTTTTTTGGCAAAAATATTAGAATGATTTGCTATTTCCTTCTCTATTGTATCCCTATTTTACAGATGAGGAACTGAGGAAATAAGGGTTAAGTGACTTTCATGGAGTCACACTTCTAGTAAGTGTCTGAACTCAGGTTTAAATTCAGATTTTCCGAATTCTAGGATCAGTGCTCTAATCATTGTACCACCTGTGCCTGGCACATACTAAGTGTTCAATAAATGCCTATTGACTTGATAACTATCTATGAACTTGACCATTATTGACCATATATATCTATCTAGACATCCATCTTGTCCTATCAATCAATCAACAGAAATTAATCACATAGAATGTGCTAGATGTGATTATTATGTGAATAAACAAGGACATGAGGATTTTGTCAAATATTTTGCTAAATTTAAGCAAGCTATATACATGTGTAAAAAGAAATATGTGGGGTTAGGTGATAGAGTGGATAGGATGCTGGGCCTAAAGCCAGGAAAATTCATGATTCTGAGTTCAAATCTGGCTTTGGATTCTTACTAGCTGGGTGACCCTGAAAAAAATACTTAATCCTGCATGCTTCCTATAGAAAGAAATGACAAACCATTCTAGTACCTTTGCTAATAAAATCCCCAGTAGGGTCAGACTGAAGTGGCTGAACAACAACAGTATAGGCATATAAACCATATATTTATATAGACAAACAAATATATAATACATTCACATATAATACATACACTTATATATGTATACATATGTATATGTATAAACATAAACATATATGTCCTGATAAACCAATCTCAAGTACCATTATCAGCAAAGTAAAAAAAAAAAGTTTTTTGTTTTTGTTGAAATGGGTATGTGATGCAACAGATAGAATACTACTAAGTCTAGAGTTGGGAAGAGATGTTCAAATCTGATCTCAGATACTTTGTAGCCGTATGACTGTGGTCAAGTCATTTAAATCTGTTTGCTTTAGTTTTCTCATCTGGGGTACTATAATAATAGTGCCTACCATGTAGGACTATCATGAGGATCAAGAAGATAGTAACTGTAAAGTGCTTAACATAGTATCTAGTACATAGTAAGCTCTATATCAATGATAGCTAATTTTTTTACAATGTAGGAAATTTTTTTTTACAATGTAAGAAATTGAGGTATAAAGAAACTAAATTACTCAGTGAGCTTGTAAATGTCTAACTAACTGATCTTCTTGACTCAAAATCCAACCCTGTGAAATCCATCATATTATACTGTTTCTGGAAGTCTACTTTTCTTTTAATAACCTGGAGTTCATATAGTGTAGGATCTCAAATTCAGTAAGGGTAGCCAGGATGCTCTCCTAGTACAGGCTGATCAGAAACAGCATTAGGTTAATATTCTAATGAGTTCATTTGAGAGGTTAGGCATTGAAGGTGAAATAAATGAATGGAAACAAACATTTATTAATCACTTATGTGCAAATATTATGCTAAGCACTGCACATAGAAATACAAAAGCAAGATAGCCCTTACTTTGAAGGAGTTTACATTCTACTAGGAAGAGACAATATATATAGGATCACGATGGCCAGGGTCAAATGAACTATTTTGGTAAGACACAGAGTCAATAAGTGAAGTCATAGAAAAGTCAGTTAATATGATGTGGTCTGTGTATACAGAGAGTTGAGCTAGGAATCAGGAAAATGTGGCAGCAAAAAATCCTGCCTCAAGACATTAACTAGCTGTGAGACCCTGGACAAGTTACGTTCTGAGTCTTAATTTCCTCATCTGTAAGATGGAAAACCTTAAATGGTTATTGTAAAGATCATATGAGATTTTAAAATTGCAGTTTTTCTCTTCTATTTTGCTTTTTAAACTCCTTATTAACCAAGATGAAGGAAGAGTAGAAGGAATGGATTTCATGGACCTTAAGTGAGGAAAGATGATTGAGATAAGGTGATAGAAGAAGAATGTGTAGAGCAGGGAGCAATATGTATCTCTATCCCTCTCTTTGGCTCTGTGAGTTAGGAGCGAATGAGAAAAGGAATGACCATCAGTAGAAAGGATTAGCAGGTATGTATTCTCCTTATGGGAGAGCTAGATTTCTTTTAGAATGAATGGATAAAAGGAAAGACTTTAGAACTATGATTGATGCAATTATAAATCATGGATCCAGAGAATTGCAGATAAATCATGGCACCAATGTCCTGTCAGAGAAGTGATGGAATTCAAGTCCAGGATACACACATATTTGGATATAGCCAATGTGGGAATTAGCTGTGCTCAACTATTTGTATTTATTGTGAGGAATTTTTATTTTATTGTCCTTTTGGGAAGGGACAATAGAAAGGAGAAATTTTTAAAAATTGTATAGCTTTTCCAACCACAAAAGGAGAAACATTATTGTATTACACTATTATGTTGTTTCTGGGTATTCATTGTTTTAGGCATCTTTTTCTGAAATTGAAAAAAATCTCATGTCTCTGACATTCTCCAAGACCAGAAAAGTCAATTGTTGAATTTCTGAATCTCAAATTAGTCATGAAGGGACAATGACAAACAAACAGAGGGTCTGATTCCAAAAAATACTCCATCAATATCAGCAGCATTTCCCATTAAATGCCCATTTTGTGTGTAATGTTCTGAAGTTCCAGAGCATGATAATTTGCTTGGTTTCCAGGAAGCAGCAAGACCCTTCTTCCTCCTCCCTCTCCACCATTCTCCCACATCCAAACTTCTGTCAAATATTCCCAGAGTAATGGGAAGGACCTCAAGAGGTCATTTAGTTCAGTCCTGTGCCTAAATCATCCCAGATGGATTGTCACTTGCCCTACTGCTAAAAAGAATCCCCCCCCCCAAAGGGATTGTAGCTTACATCCCTTAATAACTTGGTTCCAGAGGCTCCTAATCCATACAGCTAAGGTCTTCCTTATGTCTTATCCAATTATCTATTGTTGTAATTAAAATGCATTTCCTCAAGCACTATTTTTAGGGGAATTGAAATAAAGTTTCTTAAAGATTTTTATAAGACCCTTTGCAAAAAAGCACTCTTAGGTAAACAGGTAAACAATCAATAAACATTTATTAAGCTCCTGTTATGTGTTACTATTGTGCTAAGAGCTTCCTAGTCACATGGCATGTGGCTCTCCTTATGAGGTGAAATTATATAATTTTTCTAGGCATGTAATAATAACTAACTTTGTCTATTTCTTTTAGATGAACAAAACACATTAGTCACTTAATTCCTATCTGCCTCAGTTTTCAGATCTTTCAAATGGGGTTAATAGCATTGCTTACCTCTCAGGATTATAGAGATCAAAAGAAATAATATTTGTAAAATTCTTTGTTTGAATTTAACCTAAATCAATGCATTCTTCTGGAAGATTAAGCATATTAATGCCAGAAACAGCATCAGCAGTCTCTTTTTGAACTATAATAAATTTTAAAAATTCAGAATAGTTCCCCCCCCCCAACTCCTCCATCACACAACTCTAAAACATTTCTATGAAGTCGTAAACTATTGTAGAGATTGCACAAGGTTAGTGTGCTAATGAATTACTTGAGAGGTGAGGCACTGATGGAAGAATAAATGAATAGAAACAAACACATCAATCATCTAAATATACAAGCACTATACTAAGAACTGAACCTAGAAATACAAAATCAAGATAGATCCTGCCTTCAAGAGCTTACATTCTAATAGGAATAATTACATTCTAATATATAGAATCATATTGGGCAGGGACAAGTGTGTTGTTTTGATAAAACATGAAGCTGATGAGTGAAGCTATGAAAGCAGTAAATTAACATGATATTCTCTGTAGGGTAAATAGAGCTGATCTTACAGTCAGAATCATGTGAGTTGGAATCTTACCTAAAGACACTGAGTAGCTGTAAGACCCCAGGCAAGTTGCTATTTGCACTCAGTTTTCTCATCTGTAAGATGACCGACTTCAAAGGAATCATATGAGATAATCAATATAAACTACTTAGCAAGCCTTCAAGTGCTACCTAAGTATGAGCTGTTAATTATTTGTATTTTGTATTGGATTGAAAGAAACAAGAATTTGGGACTTTAGAATACATTTGTGTGTGTGTGTGTGTGTGTGTGTGTGTGTGTGTGTGTGTGTGTGTTGGAGAAAAGTTGATGCTTTGGCAATTTTCTAGGCCAATGTTTCTAGCGGTAAAAGTGTGTTCTTAGAATTTTACATTTATGTTCCTCTTCTATTAATGAAAATAAAAAGAATAAAAACTTACAATTTTTTACTTCCCTTGGCATCTACCACCTCCCCACTCTCCCAAAACAAACAAAACCTCATATCTCTTTATAATATTCATTTGAGCAGGACTTTTTAAGTTTTGAGTTGCTGAGATATTTTCAAAAATTCCAGTTTTTCTATTTCTAACCATATGAAAAGATGCTCCACGTCATTATTAATTAGAGAAATGCAAATTAAGACAACTCTGAAATACTACTACACACCTATCAGATTGGCTAGAATGACAGGGAAAGATAATGCAGAATGTTGTAGGGGATGTGAAAACAGGGACACTGATACATTGTTGGTGGAATTTTGAATACATCCAGCCATTTTGGAGAGCAATTTGGAACTATGCTCAAAAAGTTATCAAACTGTGCATACCCTTTGATCCAGCAGTGTTACCACCAGGCTTATATCTCAAAGAGATACTAAAGAAGGGAAAGGGACCTGTATGTGCAAGAATGTTTGTGGCAGCCCTCTTTGTAGTGGCCAGAAACTGGAAACTGAGTGGATGCCCATCAAATGGAGAATGGCTGAATAAATTGTGGTATATGAATAATATGAAATGATTTCAGAAAGGCCTGGAGAGACTTACATGAACTGATGTTGAGTGAAATGAGCAGGACCAGGAGATCATTATATACTTCAACAACAATACTATATGATGATCAATTCTGATGGACGTGGCCCACTTCAACAATGAGATGAAACAAATCAATTCCAATAGAGCAGTAATGAATTGAACCAGCTACATCCAGCAAAAGAGCTCTGGGAGATGACTATGAACCACTACATAGAAGTCCCAATCCCTTTATTTTTGTCCGCCTGCATTTTTGATTTCCTTCACAGACTAATTGTACACTATTTCAAAGTCCGATTCTTTTTGTACAGCAAAATAACTGTATGGACATGTATACATATATTGTATTTAACTTATACTTTAACATATTTAACATATATTGGTCAACTTGCCATCTTGGGGAAGAGGTGGGGGGAAAGAGGGGAAAAATTGGAACAAAAGGTTGGCAATTGTCAATGCTATAAAATTACTCATGCATATAACTTGGAAATAAAAAGCTATAAAAAAATTCCAGTTTTTATCTATTTACCCATCATACTCTGATGAACTCTTTTTACTTTGAAAATTTCTTGCAGTAGCTAGATAGAGGCAGTGGATGCAGTAGCAGCCCTGAAGTCAGGAGGAACTGAATTCAAGACCTCAGACATTTAACACTTAGTTGTGTGACTCTGGGCAATCACTTAATTTCAATTGCCTAGCAAAAAGAAAAAAAAAAAAGTTTTGTATCCCTGTTCATATAATACTCAGGTCTACTACAAGCTTAGTCAATTATTACCAAAGTCATAATGATAACTAATATTTATACAGTTCTTTAAGAGTTGCAAAAACCTACATATATTATTTTGGTTTATCCTGAAAGCCCTGGGAGTAAGTATATGATTATTCTCATTTTATTTGGCAAAATCACATCAGTTTTTCATTTTTGTAATGCTATCTTTTTCTAATTGTGTTTCTTTTTTGGTTCAAATCTGACATTATTGGTATTGTAACTTTCTAATATGTGGTTTCCTGATAGATGCTCCACCAATGTCAATTAGCAACTCCCATGATTCTTTGGAGTTTAAGAAAATTGCTTTGCGAAAGTGGGAAAATGAAGCACTTACTGTGAAGAGGCCTGTGTTAAAATCTGACCTCAGACACTTACTAGTTGTGTGATCCCGGGCAAGTCACTTTTAAACCTGATTTTCTTCAAAATTTAAAAATAAAATAAAATAAAATTGCTCTGGGGAAATAAAATTAAGTAATTTGTCCATGGTCACCTCTAGAAATTATCAGTGACAGAACCTGAAACTATATCTTCTTTACTCCAAGGTCAACATTCTAATACCCTGGAGTCCAGAGGATCAGAGTTCAGAGCTGACTCTAGGCAAATCATTTAACCCTGTTTGTCTCAGTTTCCTCATCTGTAAAATGAACTGGAAATGGAAATGCCAAATAATGTAATGCGGTGACTATATACATAATAGCAAATTAAAAATTTCGAGAAATATGTGGAGAAACTATTTAATGACTATTTTTAAAGTAATTTAAAACATGTTTCTTCCCTATTTCCATTTATTTGAATATCAGTCTAAATAAAAAAAGTAGTCATAACTATGTCTTGAAGGCCATTTAGTTACTTGGAAATCGATGACAGCAAATTTTTGGGAACTGATTGGTTATTCAGTAACTAGGGCATGATTAGTTATTCAGCTAATCTTTTATTCATTATAGAAGTCCCTGAAACTGAATCAATGTTAAAGAATTTCTAAAATGTTAAAGTGAAGGAATGAGGAGTGGGGTGGTAATGACGAAAGTAAGGGGAGGGAAAGAGTGGGATGGAAAGGGAAGAATCGGAAGAGAGAAAGAAAGAAAAGAAAGATCAAAGGAAGAATAAAGGGGGAGGGAGGGAAAAAGGAATGAAAAGTGAAAGAGAGACAGATACACACAAAGGCAAAATCAGAAACAGAAGAGACAGACAGACAGACAGATAGAGACAGCCAAGGAAAGAGACAGAGAGAGAGAGAGACAGACAGACAGAGAGAGACAGAGAGAGACAGACACACACAAACACACACACACACACACACACACACACAGAGAAACAGAAACAGACACAAAGAGAGATAAAGACAGAGAGACAGAGAAAGACAGAGACAGAAAGAAGGAGGGAGTGAGAGAAAGACAGAGAAATAGAGAAAGACAGAGACAGAGAGAAGGAGGGAGTGAGAGAAAGACAGAGAGAGAAATAGAGAAAGACAGAGACAGAGAGAAGGAGGGAGTGAGAGAAAGACAGACAGAGACACACAGAGAAAGAGACACAAAGAAAGATAGAGGCAGAGACACAGAGAAACAGAGAGATACAAAGATAGACACACACAGATATACAGACAGACAGAGATACATACATTGAAACAGAGAGGGGTTGAGGAGAAACAGAGAGAGTTACAGGGAGATAGAAAAAGAGAGAGACAGAGACAGAGGCAGAAACAAAGGGACAGAGAGACAGAGTGAAACAGAGGGAAAGAGAGTAAGACGGACAAAGAAAAAAACAGACATAGATATAGAGAGACAGGGAGAAAGAGAGAGGGAGGAAGAGAAAGAGAGAAAGAAAGAAAAAAGAGGAAGAAGAGGAGAGACAGACAGACACTTATTATGAATACATTATTTGGGGGTTCAGCTTTTTATGTCTGAGAATTCAATTGCATCATTTCATCCAAGGCTGGATCAGTCTTTGGGTATTACAAAGACACATCAAATTAAGCCCTTAATCCCAGAAAAGGTGAGACATGCAGATAGTGATAGCCCAGAATAACCAATGAATATCACAAGAATAGATTTATAGAACCTTGCATTTGACCTTGTCTGTTTAAAATTTTAAAAAGCTCTAGCTCCTTTTGTGTACTGCAGTATAAAATTCCATAGCTGCCTTAACATCTTCAGATCATGCTATTCCATTTGGCACCAGTTTCCTGAGGGGCAGTCATCTAAGCACACTATTAGTCACTTCCATATACTAGGGCAAAGTGGGTAGCAGAAAGTTAGAAGTAAAGTAGAATGCAAACATATCCTCTATCTTTTTTCCTACATATCCTTTTCTAGTTCCCTTTAACCTTAATATCTTCCCTTTGTAGTTATTTGCAATTTCTCGTATGTACCTTGTTTATATGTAATTATTTGTATGTTGTCTTCCCTATGTGATCCTTGAGGAGACGGAGTGA
Organism: Antechinus flavipes; assembly: GCF_016432865.1. NCBI lineage: Eukaryota > Metazoa > Chordata > Mammalia > Dasyuromorphia > Dasyuridae > Antechinus > Antechinus flavipes. The sequence continues at coordinate 255,159,639 of NC_067401.1, forward strand.
CACAGAGAAAAAGAAAAACAAAGACAGAGAGACAGTGTAATACTTGACATCAGAAAATGTTTGCAGTTTCTTTCTTTCTCTCCCTTCCCTTTCTTTATTTCACCAGTGTTTAGTATAATAGCAATCATTGAGTAAACGCTTGTTGATTTGATTTGACTTGATTTACCCTAAATCAGTATGAAAAGCCTTCATGGTTAGATTGACTTAATTTGAAGCTTTGTCACTCTTTGATATTCCTAGAAGCAGAAGTGTATTGGAACCAGCTTGGACAGCTGCCAAGAGCTGATTGTTAATTTTTCAATGTGAACATTTACATCTTGGAAATTGGCAAATGCTAGAAATCTGAGCTTGATTTATTAATTGTCTAGAATTTAAAAAGTGATGGAGAAAATATTAACAATGCATATTAAACTTAAAAGTACATTGTGTATACATTTTTTTTCTTAGAGAGTTAGTTGTTAAACATTTAATAGGCAGGCATTCACACCTAGAACCAAAATGATATGAGGACTTTATTCAAAGTAAGCAAATACTCAGGAAAATGACTAATATATTGGAACGATTCATTAATTATCGATAAGAAATTTAGAATCCTATACTTGCAGATGTCCAAAATAGAAAGGAACCCCAGAGACTATCTAGTCTAATTCAACAAAATTCCCAAGAAGTTTCTTGTCTTCAGCAGGAAGGCTTTGCTGATGGAGAACTCATTACCTCATGAGGCATCACATTTTGGACAGTTTAAATTGTATTTGCCAAATTGTTCAAGATGTATATGTCATCTAATTGATGTAAACTGTGTCTCCCTGATCTATGGGGGAAAGGGGCTAAGGAGACCAGAATGCCAGAGCAAGATGGAAAGAAAAGTCCCTGTATCAAAAAGAAATTCAGTGGTCTTACGGGCCACATCTTAGGGTGCTCACATCTGGGTCTTTGGCTGTCCTTGTGGAGCGAGGGGGAACTTGACGAAGCCCCAAACTCCTACCTCAGGACAGGGCACTGGGGGGCAGCTTGTCCTCTGTGGGCAGTCTGTCCTCCTGTGCCTCTCCTGGTTGCACTCAGGGCAAGGACTGTGGAGTTTCCTCAGAGGACAATTTCGAGCCTGATAGCCCTGTCCATTCCTGGATGTGGCAGCAGCTAAAATTTTGGACTGTTCTCCATTTCTTGCTTTAACTCTGTGGTCTTTGTCCTCTGCTGCAGTTTGGTCCTTATTATTAAAGACACCAAAAACTGTTTCTAACAGCTGAGTGGCAAAAGTTTGAGGGCCCAAAGTTGGCTTCTGAAGCTTCCTCTGTATATCTGGAGCAGATTGTTTAATAGTGACATCTCCCCTGGAGAGATCAAATTGGAGGGCATTGTTTCAATTGATCAGTAAACTTGGTATAGTGGGATGAATACTGGGTTTGGAGTTTTGCTTTTCTATTCATATTCCTAGCTCTTAGAGCAATGTTTTACACATTAAGAGATTAATAAAGACTTTTCATCCTTTCCTTCCTTCCTTTCCTGTTTCCCTCCTTCCTTCTTTTCCTCCCTCCCTCCCTCTCTCCCTCCCTCCCTCCCTCCCTCCTTCCTTCCTTCCTTCCTTCCTTCCTTCCTTCCTTCCTTCCTTCCTCCTTCCTTCCTTCCTTCCTTCCTATTGCAAAATAATCCCCCCCCCTTTTTTTTTTTTTTACAATCGTATGCATTTTATTTTATACATTTTAAGCCTATTTTGAAAAAGGATTAATAGACTTCTCTAGACTGGCAAAGCAGTAATGACCAAAAAATTAATAGCTCCATTGACTGGATGATTTCTAAAATTCCTTCTGACTTCAGATTATATGATCCAATACTGTGATCCTCTTCTACAGATTGTGCTGAAGACAGTGACACATTCTTTTACTCCCGTTTTTTCAGTATTTCTTATCAGTCACCAAAACCTTTCATTATGATACTTCCTCATGACAGACACGTGACAATGCCCAAGGATGATAGCTTATCTGCATTATTAACATTTTAAATTAATGTCTTCCTCTTTAGGGAGGCCCCTTAGGTCTTTTGCTGGGATTCAGGAAGAAGGTTTGTGTTATCAGTAGGACACTCACAAACCAAGATTTGGAAGCTATGTGTATGTGATTACTTCTGTAAATGGAAAATCTCATCCTAAATAGATTATTTGAGGTCTGGGGCCCTCTATGCATTGACTATAAAATCATTTCATTTGACCAAATCATATAGCCATGGCTAGAACTTTATTTTTTAAATTTAATAATTTTAAAGTTATTTTAAAGAATTATTGATATTGTCCATTTTTATATTAACTTCAATTCTGTTTCCCTCCTGAAGAGCCACCTAATGCAACAAAGAATAAAAAAAGTGAAGAAAATAATTTTTGTTAAACTAATGAATCCTATGATCAACATCACCCATAATTTTCCACATTTATGGCCCCTTACCTTTGGAAAGAAGGGAGAAGCTACACCAGTACTCTATTATGACTTTCTGTTCTCTGCTCATAAAACACTATCCTTTCTTCTAAGTTTGGTTTAACTTACACCTTGTCTAAAACTTTCTTGTTTACCCTCCATTAAACTTCTTTGGTCTGTCTGTTCTATTCATTTGGTCTTGTATTGTTAATGTTCACACTTCCCTAATCCTTCCCCCAACTCTGTTCTTTTTGAGGACCCAGACCTTGGTTTATACATCTGTGTTTCCCTCATTATACCTACCACAGTGCTTTTCATCAAATTGATAATCAACAAATGGTTATTAATTAAGCAAAAACAAAAAGGAAACTGAAACCATGTTCCTTTTCTTTCATAATTCCATCATTCTGTGGAAGGAATGTGGAGAGTTCCAGACATGAGGCAGTGAGAGGTGAACAATGTCACAAATCTATGTCTTAGAACCCAAGCTAAAGGAGAAGTTAGAGGAATAAGGAGGACTGAAACAATCTGAATTACAGATGGATTTAAAGGAAAAACATTAAAGGCCTTTAAAGGCACACTCCAGTTCCAGAACAGTGGATATTCCTTTGATTATGAAGGCCAAGTAACAGAAGCAAATAATATTCCCAGCTAGGCTTTAAATATAACACCTTCTCAAGGTGTTTTGGGAAGGGTGGAGGGGGAAAGCTGCAAAGGAAGGAGATGTGTGTTTGAGTTTGTGCAAAATTCCTTGAAAGTTGGAGGGACTGCTCTTTTAATTAAGCCCTAATCACAGGGCAGGGTCATAGGGACAGCAATATGAATAAAGCATAGTATGTTACCTGGGAAAGTTTATGCTTTTGAAATAGGACAGATGTTGAAACAATCACCAAGCAGACACAGACACTGACATATAGATGCACACACACACACACATGCACACACACACACACACACACACACCAAAGTGACAAAAATGCATCTGATAAATTTCCTTCCTTGTGACCAATCAGTCAGATGTCCATAAAAGTCATGAAAATTGGCCTTCTTCATCCCAGGTGTGCCTCCTTCTCTTCCCTTTCATCTTTGCTAAGATCTGCAAAGAGAAGTTTTTTATGTGCCTGTAGAAGGAGCTGTAGGGTGTAGGCTGTAGTTTATACATCTGGAGGGTGTTTAATGAATGGGAAAAGGTGTGTGTGTGTGTGTGTGTGTGTGTGTGTGTGTGTGTGTGTGTGGTTTAAATAGAAACTCCAAGTATGTACAAACCAATACGTTTTATTGATGTCAACAATAGATCCACACCTTCACCTTAGATGTACTAGAATGAAAGCTATTGATGAGTTAGTAGAGTTTCAAAATTGAGTGTTAAGAATTTTAATCTCACTCTATTCTACATGCTTAGCTGTCATTCTCCAAATCCTTAGCAAATAATGGCAAAACCTTTATCTGATAGGAGGCTTTTGTTTGGAAAGTTGATTCTAACTCCCAAATCCCCCACAAAATAACTGTGAATTAGGTAAATTCAGTTATGTTTCCAATTTGACTAATGCAGAAATTAAGGTGCTTGGGGTTAAACTGGCCCCAGACAAAGTGGTGAGACAGTTATTGAACCTGCCTTTTGGTCTCCTTACTGCTCCTTTTCTTATTTACCTCTACAGCCTCCAGTTCCCAACTTGACAGTGGAGTATAAAGACTACTGACGGAACAAAATATGGGTTTAAATCTTACTTCTGATGACTATTGCCTTTTACACTTAGGATAAACTAACTGTAAAATGGGGATTACTAGTTGAGTGCACAGAACACCAATTCTGAAATCAGGAACACTTATCTTCCTGAGTTCAAATCTGACCTCAGAAACTAGGTGTGTAACCTGTTTACTTCAGTTTCCTCATCTGTAAAATGAGCTGCAAAAGGAAATGGTAAACCACTCTATTATTTCTGCCAAGAAAGCCTTAAATGGAGTCACAAAGAATAGGATACAACTGAAAAATGACTAAATAACAAAACTGTGAAATTAAGAAGTTGGATTAAGTAATTTCAGAGGTAGAGGTATGATCTATTTTTTCTCTCCTAGTTATCTGCCAAATCAATTCCTATTAAGGATCTAACAGATCATGGTATCTATGAGAAAATGCATTTTCATCCATTTTATTGTATTTTTCTTTTAAATACAACTTACTTAGTGGATAGCAGGTTTATGTGATCCTAAAGAACTCTAAATTTCTTTTTTTCTCTTCTAATATTTAATCTTTTCTAGTTGCATGTAAAACAATTTTCATATTTGTTTTAAAACTTTAATTTTCAGATTCTCTCCCTTCCTTTCCACTCTAACCTTCCATTAAGAAGGCACATGAGATGTTATGCAAACTTTTTCTCAAAGTCACTAACATGAACTTCACATCAAGGTGTGAGCAGAGTTGATACAGAAGGAAAAAGATGCAAGGAAACACAAGAATGTTATGTGGAAAATTTTGAAGAAAAAAGAGACAAAAATTGTCAGAATTGAAGCAGCCTCTCTGGGTCCTCAAACCTCTTTTTCGGGTTAAGATTAATAGCAAGTGCTGCAGCCCCGTTTTGTCATGAGCTCAATCGGGCAGGTAATTAAATACAAGGAGAGGAACAAAACCAGCTCTGAGGAGTCATTTCAAGCAAAGCAGGATTCAGGAAGGACCTCGAAAAAAGTCACTCCAAATTTGAAATACTCTGGGGAAACTACTCAAAGTCACAGCTCATGAACCGTCTTCCCCCTTCCTCAATAGTTTAATTTCTGTCAGCTCGCTGGAAGAGAGGTTATTTCAAAAAACAAAATATTTAATCAAACATCAGAGGAAATAAAGTGACCAAAAATCCTCCCCATGTACAAATGGGGAATAATTTCCTACAGGTTACTATACCATCCTTAGGGAATGGTGTGCATACAGAGAATGTGTGTGAAGGCACAGATAGAAGGAACATGTATGGCCAGGAATGTGCATAAAATGACACATGCTAGAAAATTGTATGGCCATCTATAAAGCACATGAGACTACAGGTATAAGGAATATGTAAAATAAGGATCTGTACATATCCAGGACAATTTATGTTTCTGTTTCTGTAAAATTGTCAAAACTCTGGTAATGTCAATACTTGCTGTGTGCCAGCAATCATGCCTTCACTTTCTGCCTGGCATTATACTTCTCCTGGGCATCTTCTGATCTATGGTAGTTGAGATGTTCTCTGTGAAATACCTGCCGGTCACAGTCTTTCTGATTTCAGTTCTAACCTTCTAATATCATTTGGATACATGTGCATCCAAATTTTTACATGTTAAACTTTATACAATAAAACTTGACCCTCATAAGCTAATTTGATCATTGATTGAATATACCTCAAAAACTGTAGGATAGTTCCAAACTCAAAGAATTTAGATTATATTTAGGGAAGCAACACATTACATAAATGCCTTTTTTTCCCCCTGAGGCAATTGGGATGAAGTGACTTGCCCAGGGGTCACACAGTTTGGAAGTGTTAAGTATCTGAGACCAGATTTGAATTCAGGTCCTCCTGACTTCAGGGCTGGTGCTCTATCTGCTATGCCACCTATCTGCCCCAACATATATATTTTTATATAAAATTATACAAATTAAATGTCAGGTAATTCTGGTGTGTGTGTGAAGACTAGCAGCTGTTATGAATATTTTGGCTTATCTTATTTTATATTTTAAGTCTTCAACCCCCTTGGATTATACATGTCTCTCCCCCCCCCCCCTTCTCTTTTATTTCTTTAAAAAAATATTTATTTGCTATAAAAAATTTTAAATTTTGGGTTTCAAATCTATCCCCTGGCTCTTAGAAATCATGATAGTGAAATTATGAGAAACATTTCCTTATTAGTTATATCACAAAAAGCAAAATAAAGCAAGAAAGTTATAATTCAATTTATACTTGGATTTTATCAGTAAGAATAAACTCTGAAGTTAGATAGCATTTTTTAAAATCATGAGTCTTTTAGAATTGTCTCAGATCATTGTATTGATCAAAGGAGCCAAGTATTTCACAGTTTGATCATCATCACAACATTGCTATTTACTGTGTACATTGATCTTTTGGTTCTTCTCACTTTACTTTGTATCAGTTTATTTAGGTCTTGATATGTTTTTCTAAAAATCATTCTTCTCATCATTTCTTATAGCAAAATAGTGCTACATTACTTCCTCCAAATGATGAACATCTCTTCAATTTACAATTTTTTGCCACTACAAAAAGAGTTACTATAAATATTCTTGTACATATAGAGTCTTTCCCTTTTTCTTTGATCTCTTTAGGATAGAATCCTAGTAATGGTATTGCTGGATCAAAAGATGTGCACAGTTCTGTAGCCCTTTCAGCATGGTTCCAAATTGTTTTTCAGAATGGTTTGCAACAATTCCCAAGTCCATCAACAGTTTATTAGCACACCCATTTCCCTCTCAACCCCTCCAGCATTTCTGATAGGTATGAGGCTGTATCTCAATGTTGTTTTAATTTGTCTTTTCTAAACAATAGTATTTTAGAGCATTTTTTTCATATGACTATAGATAGCTTTAATTTTTTCTCCTGAAAACTGCCTGTTCATATCCTTTAATTATTTATCAATTGAGAAATGATTCCCATTTTTTATAAATCTGATGTAGTTCCCTATATATTTGAAAAAAATAGGTCTTAGCAAAATAACTGTATTTATTGTATAATATATTGTATTTAACTTATACTTTAACATATTTAACATGTGTTGGTTGACCTGCAATTTGGGGAAGGGGTGGGGGAAGGAGGGGAAAAATTGGAACAAAAGGTTTTGCAATTGTCAGTGCTGAAAAATTACCTATGCATATATCTTGTAAGTAAAAAGCTACAATAATAAAAAAAAAGAAAAAAAAATAAAAATAGGGTCTTTATTAGAGAAACTTGTAATCACTTTTTTTCATTACTTCATTATCTATAATACCTTTTAACTAAAAATAGTTTCCTTGATTATCTCTTTTTGTTAGGTCTATTTTTGCTTTTGCTTCATTTTTTTATGTTTGCCACCCCTGTCTTTTTTACTTCAGCTGAAGCATAATAGATCCTGCTTTAGCCTTTTGTTTTAATTTTGTTTCAAGTATATCTCTTATAAACATTGTGTTGTCAGATTCTGATTTCTAAGCAATTATCCCCTTCAATTTTATGGATTAGCTCATCCTACCCATGTTAACTATTATGGTTACTCTATATTTTCCTTCCTTATTTTCTTCTGTTTTTCTCTCTTTCTGTCTGTCTCTGTCTCTCTCTCTCCCCGCCCTCCTTTCTGCTCCTCCTCAGAAGTCTGTCTTGCACCTGATCTTTGCCTTCCTTACTCACTTTTATAATGTCTCTTTTTCCCATCTCCATTATCTCTTAGGTCGTTTTCCTCTTATTTCCCTATTCAGTAAGTTAGATCTCAATATTTGATTAAATGTGTATATATGTCTGTATCTCTATATATACATAAATATATAGATATGGTTATACATACAGACACAAATTGAAAGATATATATATATATATATTCTTTTTTTTTTGAGCCAATGAGCGTGAAGTTCAAGCAATTCCCCCAGTACTTCCCCATTCCTCTTCTACTATAAAAGCTCTTCCTTGTGCTAATCTTTTATGTGAGAACATTTTTCTCATTTTACATTCCTCTTATCCCTTCTCCAAATTTATCCCTGTTTCTTAAGAACTCCATTTTTTTGGAGACCATTCCAATATTATTGATTCACATTCATGCCTTCTGTCTATGTAACTCCTAACAGGTCTAATAAAGATAAATTTCTTATTAGTGACATGTATCATTCCCATATAAAAATGTAATTAGTTTAATTTTTTAATTTCCTTTTAATTCTTCTTTCATCTTTACCTTTGTATGCTTTTCCTGAATCTTATGTTTGAATGTCAAAGTTTCTATTCATCTTTTTTTTTTTTTTATCAGTTCACTAGTTCCTTAAATTTCCATTTGCCCCTATGAAGGATTATATATTCAGTTTTATTGGGTAAGTTATTCTTGGTTGTAATCCTTAGCCTTTTGCTTTCTGGAATATTATATTCCTAGCCCTCTGATTTTTTAATGTGTAAATTGCTGGATTTTGTATGTTCCTCACTATGGTTCTATGATATTGCAAGAGTTTTTTTTTTTACATTGCTTGTAAGATTTTTCTCCTTAGCCGGGAAGTTTTCATTTTGGGTTCTCTTTCAGGAGGTGTATGGTGGATTCTTTGACTTTTTTTTTTTTTTTTTTATCCTTTCTGTATCTAAGATATTGGAGAAGTTTTTCTTGATAATTTCTTGAAAGAAGATGCCTGGACTTTTTTTGACTTTTAGGTAGTCCAAAAATTCTTAAATTATCTTTTTTGAAAATCTATTTTCCAGGTCAATTTCACCCCTCTCTCCTCCCCAAGGAGACATTTCACAGTTTCTTCTATTTTTTTCATTCTTTTGACCTTGTTTTATTGATGTTGTGCTGTTTTATTTCTTGATGGCTCATGGAAACATTAGTTTCCATATGTCCAAATCTAATTTTTAAGGAATTATTTTCTTCAAAGAAAATACCTCTTTTTTTTCCTATTTGGTCAATTCTCCTTTTTAAGGAGTTTTTTTCTCCAGTAGAATTTTTTTTTAACTTTTTTTCCATTAGGCTTATCCAGCTTTTTAAAGGATGGTTTTTTTCTTCAATGAATTTTTGTGCCTCTTTTACTATTAGTCCATTAAAAATTATTTCATTCTGTTATTTTCTGTGCCTTTTTTTGTTCTTGTTCAATTATTCAGGGATGTATGATTCTTCATGACCTCATGGACCATAGCATTCTAAACTTTTCCAAACTGAGTGGCTCATCTTTTGATATATTTAAAAAAATATTTTAACATTGTTTCTGAGGTTTTCTTGGCAAAGATATTGTGATTTGATAGTAAATCACTTCATTTTTCTATGACATTTTTCTCTCCAACTCCTTTCCAGAGACTACTGTGACATCAGTTGGGTTTTTCTTAGCCACATTACTAAAGATATTTTTCCAGTTCCTTCCCCAGCTAATATTACAGATGAGGAATTGAGGAAAACAGGGTTATGTGACTTGCCCAAGATCACATAGCTACTAAATATCTGAAGTCAGATCTGAACTCATGTCTTTCTGACTCCCAGGTCAGAGTTCTCTCCATTATGCCATCTTGCCCTATATTGCTTGGCATATAGCAAGCACTTAATAAATGCTTTTTCATTAATTTGTTCATTCATTTACTTATTGTCAGCTCTGTATCCTAGGTATTTCTGACCTTTTAGTTGTATATCCATCTTTAATTTATAACAGAAGATTTTTCTATTTTTAGTAGTTCTCATACAGGGAATATTTTCCCAAGTAATTTATATTTTAGGTTTATCAAACCCTGGGTTATTGAGTTACATTATTATTTCTCATTCTTTTTTGTGTAGACTGTTCCACTGATCTGTTTTTCTATTTTTTAACCAGTTCCAAATGGTTTTCATGACTGCTGCTTTATAATATAACTTGAGGTCTGGAAGTGCTATTCCCCCTTCATCTCTTCTACTTTTTATTATTTCCCTTGATATTCTAGATCTTTTATTTCTCCAAATGAACTTTATTATTATTTTGTCTAGCTCTATAAAATATCCCTTTGATAGTTTAATTGGTATAGCACTATATCTGTAAATTAACTTTAATCCTATTGTGATTTTTATTATATTGACCTGACCCAGACATGAGTTCTGATTTGGATAGTATCCTAGTATGTTATTCTTTATTTCATTGAGAAACAACTTGCAAGTATATCTATAAAGATATTGAGTGTCTGTTGGTAAATTGACTCCCAAAGTCTGATGTTGAAGATGCATATATAATTAACAGAAATAGACACAATGAACATCCATTTCCTAATAGCTGTTGTTTCTTACTCATTTAGTTGTGTCCAACTCTTTGTGACCCCATTTGGAGTCTCTTGGCGAAGATATTGGAGTCATTTGCCTTTCTTTCTCTAGCATATTTTATAGACAAGGAAACTGAGGTGAACAGAGGTAAGTGACTTGCCCAGAGTCACACAGCTCGTAAGCATCTGTAAAATTTGAACTTAGGCCTTCCTGACTCTAGACCTGATGTTCTATCCACTGGACCACCTAGCTACCCTATTTCTAATTAGAGAAATGGCAAGATGATATTAAGTGTTTTCATAAGAATAATCACAAATAAAAGAATGCTTCAAACCACTAATGATAAAATAGCAAATCAAAACAACTTTGAAGTTTTACTTTGTACCCAGAAAATTGATGAGAAAAAAATAAGAAGTCAATTTTTAAGAGTTTGTGAAAGATGGGAACACTAATTCATTGTTGGGGAAACTATGAAATAGTACAAACTTTCTGGAATATAATTTAAAATTATAAAAGAAAGTGACTGTTATGCCAACTTCAGTCAATGATAAAAGAAAGGTGATTGCTTTTTCTACTTATTTTATAAATGTAAATATCAAAATATTTAGAGCCCCTCTTTTTTTGTGATATGAAAAAACTAAAACGTGTCTATCCATTGACTGGAAAATGTCTAAATAAATTGTTATTCATAACTGTAATGGAACTGTGCTTAAACAAATAATGAATATGATGATTATAGGCAATAAATGATTTAGCTGAACTCATGTAAAATGAAATAAGCAAATCCAGAAAAGTAATATACACGAGAATTATAACAAAATAAATGGGAAGAACAACAATTAAAAAGAATCAAATCCTGTGATATGACCAAATTTATTCCTAAAAAAAGAGATATAAGAAGTCACTTCCTCATCTTTTTTTTTCTTTTCTTTTTTTTTTTTTTTGTGGGTGGGGAAACATGGGCATAGAATAGAATCAACTTCTTTGATGTAATTTATAGTTTTGTGGAACATTTTTCTTTTTTTCTCCTTTTCTTATTCAGAATCATGAGAAGACTCTGGAAGGTAGTTGGAGAAAAGGATATGATGGAAAAATTAAGTGACTTAAAATCAAATTACAATAATTAAAATTAAATAAAGACAAAATGATTTCAATTTGCAAAACAATAATTTAAAAAGAGGAAAGGTCAAATGTGGCTCCAAATATTGTCAAATTCTGTACATATATTGGAGATGCTTCAGTTTTTAAAAAACTTAACTTCTCTTAACATATTTTGTTATCTGTATCACCAGAATTTCTAACAGTAACATTCCCCCTACTATTCTCAGAATCCATCCTATGAAATTTTTTTTTAAAAAAAGAAAAAAATAATAAAACTGATCAATACACTAAAAAATCTGAAAATATTTTCAAGGTAATCCACCTCTCACCTATTCATTGGGTAGGAGTGAAATTATATCATATATCATTTTTGTAATATTGCAACATTCATTTTTGATTGTTTTGTGATTGCTTTTTCTACTTATTTTATAAATGTACAAATTATTTTCTTGACTGTTTATTTCATTCTACATCAAATGACATATATTTGATTTTCTGTATTTGTTATATTTGTCCTTTCTTAAAGTACAAAAATATCCTGATATACCCACGCATCACAATTTATTTAGCAATTACCCAGTTGAAATTTTGTTTTCATTTCTTTGATACCTCAAAAGCAATTCTTTTGTTTATGAGGAATTTTCTTCTTATTAATGTCCTGTTGAGGGCATAAGTGTAGTACTAGAACCTTTGGGCAGAGGATATGAACTTTATTTGTGTAATTCCAAATTGCTTTCCAAAATGGCTTTACTGATACAACAATTACTAGCATGTTTGTCTTTCCACAACTCCTCTGACTTTGAGTATTCTAGTCTTTTGTCATTTTTGACAATTTGCTGAGTATGTAATGAAAAGTCAGAGATGTTTTAATTTTCATTTTTGTTCGTAATTTCAGGCATTTATTCATATAATTTTTTCTATATATTCAAATATATTTATTCATATAATTATTAGTAGTTTGCAATTTTTCTGAGATTTGTTTGCTCATATCCTTTGACACTTTTCTTTTGGTTATGTATGCTTCTATCTATGTATCTATATCTAATACTTATCTGAGAAGTTTCATACAAAGATTATTTTCTCCTATTAGATCTTTTCCACTCTCATCTTAGATGCACTGATTTTATCATTATCATTTAGTATTATGATTTATTCTCATAGGATCAGAGACTTAAAAGTGAAAATCACTTAGAAATGTACTTGTGTGGTCATGCAACTAATAAAAGCCACAGGTGAATTTGAACCCAGATTCCTCTCAATTCCAAGTGTATTTGTTCAGGTTGAATATGCTAAGATAAAAATAGTAATTAAATGGTAGAAACATCACCCCACACACATGACATGACTAAAATACAGTATTTTTGCTTGCCCAGAAACTGTTTCTCATTCATCAGAGGAGAGTCACAGTTCTTCCTGAAATCATCTTAAGAACTAAAAGAAAGGTATCAGTTAATATCAGTGTTTGCTGATTTTAACAGGTTAATACTTTTGTAAAGGAGATTTTTAAAAGAGATAGGCTATGTTTTCTTTAAAATTCATTGTTTTAAGGACTCCTTTGTTATCTAGCTCTATATTTTTGGTTCAGTCTGGATTAGAATTACCTAGGCACTTTTGATACTTCTTTTTTACTACATTTTTCTTTTCATGCCCATGAATCCAGAGATGGTCACCTAGATAAATTAAAGGAAGCCAGAGAGCAAAAAGTTTGAATCCTGGGATAAGACTTCCTAAGAATTTTCTGTTTTGCTTGATTCTTGACAGAGCTTATCTTAATTATTTGTTCCTCTATCTGCTCTGTTCTGATTTTCTGGATTCCACACATTAGATTTACCCTTGAACACTGGTGACAGGAACTAATTGCCCCCCAAACCCTCTTGGGTTCCATTTTTTTTTTTTTTTTTGCTTTGGCCTAGCTAGGCCATGAGCAGCTAGATGGTGCTGCAGCTAGAATAGAGCACTAGGCTGAGAATCAGGAAAATTCATCTTGTTGAGTTCAACTCTGGCCTTTGACATTTACTAGCTGTGTGAACCTGGATCCTTAAAGTCATTTAATCCTGTTTTCGTCAGTTTTCTGTTCTATAAAATGAACTGGAAAAGGGAATGGTAAATTTGCCAAGAAAACCCCAAATGGAGTCATGAAGAGTCATATACAACTGAAAAAATACAACAACCACCACCAACCAGAACTATATCTGCTTCATCTAGCACTTCCTTGCTTTTGGCCTGCACTGAACAGCCTAGGCATGGCAATTGGACTCTCAACATATATTTCACCTTACAAAGTGAAATGGATAATTTCAGAAAACAACTTTTTTGCTATAGATGCAAATTTAGAAGGAGTCTTTTTGGATAGAGAATTCACCCCACAAAATTATAAAGCATTTTACCTAATTTTTCTAATTCCTCTATTGTTATCATGGTTTTTAAACAAAGATGCTTGTTTCCAGATGTCTAGTTCAACCATACTCAAGCACACATGGGAATGTTTTGTAGTGTCTGGCTGAGTAGGTTGGAAAAAATTGAAACAGATGTCCTTCTATTAACTCTATCTATTCTTTTTTGCTTAATGAAATACTGTACAGCCTAGACATAGCAATTGGATATTTCTACTGACCCTGGTCTTGAGATTTTATTCACTATCATTCCCTTAGTCAGTATAATGGTGGCCATCGAGTCATCAGGAAACTAATTATGTCTTGGGCAGATTTTAATTGTACCACCATCATAGTAGACACTCTTTGGAAATATTTGGAATAATATTAAGGCTCAAACATGGTCTGACTATGATTGACATATTACTATGAAAATAAGAGACATTAATAGATCTTGATTGTTGCCATAATTACCTTTCTCTTTTTTGTCTTAGAGAAAGATAATGTATTGTGGTATTTCTTTAGTCACCATTTAAGAAGATCCACTTATTCATTTCAATAAAATTCAGGTCAATTCATTAAATATTTTTGAAATGCTTATATGTTCAAGGCTCTCTGGGAGCTGTTGAAAGCATATCTGTCTGACAGATTCCCTGTCCAACAGAACTTATAGTCTAATCGGGAGATCCAATCCATATACAATTAATATATATATATATATATATATATATATATATATATATATATATATATATATATATATATATATACTTGAATGTTAAATTGACAAATATGCCATTAAGTCTTAGGTCTCAGATTATTTGACTGCTTTGCATTTATTTGGGAGCAATTAACATAGCTGTGAATCTGTTGGCCTCTGAATCCCACCCACTGGATTTTTAATGGGCCTCTAGATTATTACGCAGCTTTCTGTAAAAAGTGCTTTTCTCAGAACCCTGAGTTACTACAAAGTGTTAATTAAGCATTTTAGACTTTGCTGTTTTCACACACTATCACTTTGCAGATCCCACACCTGAAATGGTTACATGCATCTGGTGCCATTCTCCTTTTGGGATCTTACATAAGTATTTTACATCACTGGCAGATCTCAGTTTGGGCAAGAGCTGTTTGTTGTTATTGGGTCATCCAGTTATAGCCAATTATTTTTTGCTCTGTGGGACTACATCCATGGGATTTTCTTGGCAAAGGTAATAGAGTAGTTCAATAAAAGGAAACAAGAAAAAGAGCAAGTTTGTCTAATAGTGCCATCCACAGAGATCCTAAGTCTACTTTTTCATGTTTTGGCTTGTTAGAGTCCTCCACAACTTCCATCACCAGGAGAGTGAGGCAGAATTGCAGAATAAGGTTAATGTGAATGCAACAATATTATGTAGCAATGCAAAAGGATTTGCAAGGGACCTAAAACCTTTTAACAGGTGATGCTGTAGTGTTCCAGGAAATATTCTCAAATAAATACATCATGAAAAATCTTTGGGGCACTTTTCTAACTTTGTGGGTACTTGTGGCTTATTTCTTCAGACACTTTCAAGAAGACATGCTAAGGATCTTCAGATCGATGATAATCCTAAAGAATGAGGTTCTAATCCAAACTGGCTTCATAGTCATCTTCTTCCGGAAGACTGCTAAAAACAATGAATGAATAGTAACCACAACATTTGTATTTTATGAATATGAAAATACTATTATTTTGGAAAATCTGAGCAATAGAAAGACTGAAATCAATTACTTTAACATGTTTAATATATTAAAAGTCATATATTTAAAAGATTTTATGAATAATTATATTATAATTGAAATTTACATAAATATAACAATATTAATATATTTTACATGTTATATATAATATTCTGTCTATTAAAATTGTTTATATATTTAAGAATTGGAAATAACTGTCTTGACCAAAAGGTTTCCCCCCTCCACAACGCAAACATGACCCTAGAGTATGATGAAATAACTTCAGAATGTCAATCTTTCCAGATTTGGAAATGTTTTTAATAGAATTATAAAAACCACCAAGTCTTTTTTTGAAATAATCACAAATGCCTGAAGACTTTTATTATCTTCAATACTTCAAAAGACCATGTTTTCTATCAGTGTGAGGGATGCCATCTGTCACTTCAGAAGATTTATTTTCCATTATAGCTGATCATCATAAATGTGGAGGCTAAAAAAAGAGTTATCTCCTGGTGATTATTCTCTATAATGAGTGCCTCTAAATTCATCAAGATTTGTCATCTGAGAATAGTCAGCTCACTTTTATTAAGCTCCTATTAGGAACAAGCTTTGTGATAAGTACTGGGGATACAAAGAAAGGCAAAAGACATCTTAATGGGGGAGACAATGTGAAAACAGCCATATATTGACAATAAATTGGAGATAAAGAAAAGGCATTAGCATTAAGAGAAAAAAAAATAAGCCTTCTACTATGTGCCAATCACTAGGCTAAGTTCTTTTCAAATCTTATCTCTTTTGATCATCATAACCATTCTATGGGGTAGGTATTAGTATTATCCCCATTTTATAGATGAGGAAACTAAGACATAGAAGTTAAGTGTGTTGCCCAGAGTCACACATCTGGCAAGTATATGAGACTGTAGTTGAACTTGGATTCTCAATGCTAAAGCCAGTGCTCTATCCACTATACCACCTCGCTGCCTCGAATAGTGATGGAGAGTCTTCTTATTTTAAAGTAACTAAATAACCAAGAAATCCAGGAGGCAAAGAGGAGGTAAAAGAGAGTTCTGGGTATGGGTGAAAATGCCCTGCATGCCTTTCTATAATGGTGATCTGCCAACATCTGCTCATCACTGATATAACTGAAGGAACTTAAATTATTTCTGCACCCCCAACAATGAGGCTTTGGGCAGGAGGACTTTGGTGGAGGCTGACTTTTTTTCTTAAATAATAGCTTTTTATTTTTTCCAAATACATGCAAAGATAGTTTTCAACATTCACCTTTGCAAAATCTTGTGTTCCAAAATTTTCTCCCTTCCTTTCCCCCTTTCCCCTTCCCTAGACAGCAAACAATCCACTATAGGTTAAACATGTACAATTTTTTTAGACATATTTACATATGCTGTGCAAGAAAAATCAGATCAAAAAGGGGAAAAAGAGATAAAGAACCAGACAAACAAACAATACCACTACAAAAAAAGGTGAAAATACTATTCAGTCTCCATAGTACTCTCTCTGAATGTTGATGGCTTTTCCCATCACAAGTCTATGGGAATTACCTTGAATGACCTCATTGTTGAAAAGAGCCATATCCATCATAGTTGATCATCCCTCAGTCTTCTTGTTAATATGTACAATGTTCTCTTGGTTCCACTCATTTCTCTTATTTAGCATCAGTTCATGAACTTTCTTTCCAGGCCTTTCTGAAACCAGTCTGTTTGTCATTTCTTATAGAACAATAATATTCCATTGCATTCATATATCATATGTTATGCAGCTATTACCCAACTGATGGGCATCCCTGCCACTACTGCCATTTGTAGTTCCCTGCCCCTATAAAAAGATATGCTATAAACATTTTTGCACATGTGGGTCCTTTTCCCTTTTTTATGATCATGGAAGCTGATTTTTAAAGCAGAAACTAATAAATTTGTTTTTAAATTTTAAATTTGTCTTTTAAAAAAGTACTTGTTGAATTAATCTTTCTGCTATAGTTCTTCACTTTACTGCTTTAAAATCTTTGGTTTAGGGATTTCCTTAAAGTGTTAGTTTTGTTAACGAGATCATAAAGGCTATGAAGAAGGCAAAAAAGATACTGGATTTGGTAAGGAGAAAGGCTTTCTGCTTTTCATCTCTGAACTTCATGTTAAATCTAGATTAGCATGTAGGATTCCTAGAGAAGACATCCCAGGTTCAAGGTACATTGAAAGCTATAAGACATTAACTGCTATTGCTATGTTTACTTTTACACTTACTTTAAGTCTTCCCATATAGGAAATTCATTATTCCCAAACTTTGCTAGTAGGATAGGCTACTCATTCTACTTGGATGAGTAAGGAGACACCAACTATAACCCTTCTGTGAGATAGAGAATTACACACCCTTCCCATTTGTCTTATTCATCCTATGAAGGTCTATCAAGATTGTATCTTGCTATGACATCCTCTGTCCCATTGATCTTGATATCTGGTGTGCCCTATATGCATCTCTAAACATTGCCATCTAAACTGCCAATACAATTTAAAGAATCCTGATTTTTTTATCATCTACCCCACAGTGGAACCCTCACTACCTTCTCTGAATACTTTTATATATTATTTTCCCCAATAAGTATGCAAGATGTTTGAGATTAAGGACCCTTACTCTTTGTTTATATCTCCATTAATTAATACAGTTCCTAGCATATAGGAGTCCCTTATTATCTTTTCATTCATCCACGAGTCAGCAAGAAAACAATCAATTCAGAGCAAAAGCATTCAGTGAAATAGAATGATATATAAAGTAATAATTGAATACTTCCCCCCAAAATTGGTATATATCTTTTTACAAATAAAAACCGCTGGAAATCTTGAGACAGACAGAGAAGGGCAACCATTTAAGAAACAAATATGTTCAGAATATCTATTTACCTACCTATCTATCTATAGGAGAGTACATATGTAGAGAAATGTGGCAGGGCACACACCTAATGGGAAACTCCTACCTCTAGCATTTCAAGGCTACCCTCATCTCCTAGTGATATCATTTGTCATATCTCACTGGACTTGTGCCCTATTCATGTCCTGTCTCTTTCTCCCAGGCATTCAGCCAGATAGGTGGGAAAAGCATGCAATCCCGGGTGTTTCTCCCTACTGTTCTAATGGGATTTTTATTGGATGGAGGTTCACTTATGGTGGAATGTCTAGGCTAGTCTTACTAGTTAAGTATTATTCACTGTTACTAGCGATTGGACTTTGTTTTTTCAGAATGTCTACTGCCCATCTTGGATCTTGTCCTGAGGGTACAGTAACTAGAAAGTCTATACCTAAGAAGAGCAACTGATAGTTTAATATTTTTAGTTGAGTCTATGAACTACCTATCAATGAATCAATAAGCATTTATTAAAAACATACTATGGGCCAGACTAGAACACAAAGACAGTGTGCTAGACAAAGATGAAAGTAAATATGACTATACCATATGAAATGATAAGTTCATTGTTCTTAAAAACACATGGAATGGGGGCAATGAGGTGACTCAGTGGATAAAGCACCAGTCCTGAAGTCAGGAGCACCTAAGTTCAAATTTGATCTCAGACACTTAACACTTCCTAGTTGTGTGATGCTGGATAAGTCACTTAACCCCACTTGCCTCAGCAAAAACAAACAAACAAACAAACAAACAAACAAACAAACAAAAACTACATGGAAAGACTTTCACAAAATAATGAAAAGCAAGATGAGCAGAACCAAGAGAACATTGTATACAGTAATAGTAATATTATTTTAAGAATGACTTTGAGTAACTAAGTCATTTTGACTATTATAAATACTCAAATGAGTGATAAAGAATATATGAAGAATGACACTATCTGTATCCAGAAAATGAACTACTAAATAGAAATGTTTATGGAATGATTTTATACACACACACACACACACACACACACACACACACACAAACACACAAACACATTTGTGCCTAATGGTAGCCATCTCTAGGCTGGGAGGGGGAAGAAAAAAAAGAAGTTTACCTGATAGCTTTATTATATATTTAAAAGTAATAGCAATCTGTACATAATAGATTTGCAGTTTCAAATGCAATCATCTTTTTTTATTATACTGTGTTATGGAAATTCTCATTTTATTCCACAAATTAAAAAGTGAAGCATTTTATTAGAGGAACATATACATATGTATATGTGTCTGTCTATCTGTCTATCTGCATATACAAAATAGACCCAGGGTGATTTTGAGCAGTTGAACGATATTAAGAGTGAGGGGCAAAGGAATGACTTCATATAGTTACCCTCAAGGTAACTAAGTTGTATAAAAGGCAAAAGTAAAAAGAGAATATATTAAAATGTGGAGGACAGCCTATGTAAAGGCAATGAAATAGAAAATGGAGTACCATGTATGAGAATAGTAAGCCCATTTTGAAAGAACTATGAAGTGTATCAAGGGGCATAATATGGAATAAAGCTCAAAATTTGTAAAGGGCTTTAAATGGCAAACAGAGGAGTTTATATTGCTCCTAGAGGTAATTAGAAGATATTGGAATTTATTGAATAATATAATTAGATGACCAAGGCTAAAGTTTAGGAAAATAGCTTTGGTAGTTGTATAGGGTGGATTAGAATAGGATGAAATTCAAATGAAAGAGATTAATCAGGAGCTGAGGGTCAAAAGCCAGGCAGAGTGTTCCAAGCTAAGTAAGATAGAATCTAATTTTTGAACTTATTACTTTCTACTGGAAGGATTCATGTGCATGTTCTGAGCATTTATCTAGATGACTTAGAATAAGAAAATTCTCGTAATTCTCATTATGCATGGTTTCAGAGATCTTTAACAAAAAATCCCATAGATCTGTATGTGTCTAAGCCATTATGGTTTGTAAACTTTTTTTTTTTTTAAGAAAGTAGTTTTATTTGTACCCTGGGTTAATACAATCTGTTTACTGGGCATTTTAGACTTTGCTGACTCTCTATATTATAACTATTTAGACCCTATAGCTAGATAGTACCGCAAATAGAGCACCAAGGCTCTCTTGGTGGAGAGGCAGGAAAACTAATCTTCCTGAGTTTAAATCCAACTTTAAACACATATTAACTACATGACCTGATTAATTCACTTAACTTTGTTTGCCTCATTTCCTCATTTGTAAAACGAGCTGGGGAGGAAATGGAAAACCATTCCAGTTTCTTCACCAAGAAAATCCGAAATGAAGTCATGAAGAGTTGGAAATATGTGAAAAATGTCTAAACAGCTTATATGCAACACTTTTGGGGACCTTACAAAGATATTTTACATCATTGAGAAGCCTGTTTAGATAAATTGTATCTATTTCTACAAGAAATAGCAATAGAAATAGAAATGAAAAGAGGGCTACATTTAGCATCAGAGAATAGGAGTGGGAATTCTGGCTCTGACATTTTTGAACTACCTGATATGTGATAAGTCTCCTCAGCACTCCTCAGAGCCTTATTGTCTTTGTTTGTAACATAAGGAGATTTGATAACAACAGAGATAACAAATCTTCCTCAAAACAGGAGATTTGATAAATAATTATTTATCAATAATTGATAAATTGAAACAGGGAAAATTTAGGTTTGAAAAGTGATTTTCTTTCTAGTTCTCTTAGGAAATCACCATTCTGTAATGCCAAATGCAGCCATCTTCTCATTCCACAACATTCAAGTTATTTCCAGCATTGCTCCCACTTGTAGTTGTTGTGAGTTAGGACTTTGCTATTTCTAGCTAATGTAAACTAAGATGTTAGCATACTCTTTTTTTAAAAAAAATATCACTAACCCATTTATTTTATGTCATTTTAAAAATCAATAATAGCACTGGTACTAGAGTAATTTGATTACGGCTGAATTTTCTACCACTAATACTTTAAAGCAAAAAATAAAACTTAAAAAATTATTTGACAATCTTTGGATTTAGTACTTGTTTTGTGTTGTGTACCACACCAAATTAGCAGGATCCATGCCATCTATAGTCATAAGGGAACTCAGCATATTCCATTAATGTGTGTACTCAGGTAGATTTATGTAATTATATTTTTAAGGGAAAATATTTATTGAATGCTCAATATTTCTAGTCCTTAAACCAATTAAAGAAAAAACTAAACTAAAATTATGATATTAAAAACTTAACAACTAACCTAAAAAGTGAACTTTTTTAAATGAAAGTTTTCTGCTTTCTTTAAAATACAGAGCAACCTGTAAAAGCAAATACAGCTGCATTTTTTTTTTTTTTGGTTTAAAAAGCCTCTTTCTGATCATAAAAGAAGGAAAAGGACCCACATGTGCAAAAATGTTTGCAGCAGCTCTTTTTGTAGTGGCAAAGAATTGGAAATTGACAAGGTGTCTATTAATTGAGAAATAACTAAAAACATTATAGTAAATGAATATAATGGAATATTATTGTTATATAAGAAATGTCAGTGAGCAGGCTGATTTCCGAAAAGTCTGGGAAGCTTTACAATGAACTGATGTTGAGAGAAGTGAACAGAACCAGGAGAACATCAAAACAACAAGTAACAACAAGATTAGGTGATAATCAAGTATGATAGTTTTAATTCTTCTCAGCAATACTGTGGATCTAAAACGATTCCAATAGACTTAGGATGGAATATGCCATTCATATTTGAAGAAAGAACTATGGTGACTGATTTTGGATTGAAGCATAGTATTTTTGTCTTTTTGTTTGCTTGCTTGCTTTTTTTTCTCATGTTTTTTCCCTTTTTCTTCTGATTTTTCTTGTACTACATGGCAAATTTGTAAATATGTTTTAATGTATTGTTCAAGTATAACTACTTTGTATTACTTGCTGTCTTGAATAAAGGGGGAAAGAAGGAAGGGAGAGAGAAAAAATATGGAACATTAAACCTTACAAAAATGAATGTTGAAAATTATCTTTATGTGTATTTGGAAAAACAAAGTACTATTGTGAGAAAAAAAAAGCCTTTTTCCAGATAGCTTCTGCCTTTCTTGCCCCACTTTCTGTTATGAAAAGCAGACAATAGAGTTTAAGGATAGGTAACCTGAAGTGAATCTTTTAAAAATAAATTTAAATAATTTATATAAAATAATTTAAATAAAATAAATTTAAATAATTTAGATAAAATTTTAACTTGTTTGCTTTTTTTGTTCATATTATCCAAATCCTTGGAATCACAAACTATGGACTTACAAATGGAAAACAAAATGGCTAGATGGGTCAAAGGACTAAAAATGTCCAGTTGATTTTTTTCTGCCCCAGTTCTGGCAGCAGGCAAGGTTTCTGGGTTGGGTTGGGGGAATTATCTTTACCTAAAAAAATGAAACTTAGACAACTGAAATCACTGAAAAAGAGTATGTAAAAGAGGAAGTTCTATGACAGAGTCTACTTGAGCCTTAGATATCATCTCCATGTTAGAAGTAAGAAACAGGCTCACAGACTTGAAGTGACTCACAAAGTTAAAATTTTTTAGAGGTGGGGTTTGAAGCCACGACTCATTAAGACTTTTTTGGATTAGATTAAATGGGAGATTCTTTGTCTCAGTTGCTAACTAGTCTCAGTCACTGAATGGTACAGCGTGTGTTCAAGACCTTAACTTAAAAAGGCCAAGGTTTCCCTTTTCTTCCAGGGCCATTTTCCGCCCTCTTGATCTTTATCTTGCCATTGGACCCAGATGGCTCTGGAGGGGAAAGTAAGGCAGTGACCTTGCACAGCCCTCCCTTACTTAAATCCAATTTGTGGCATCACCTCCCTGATGTCATGATCCTCTTCGAGAATAAAGGACAAACAACAACAACCCGATGACTCTATTGATTATGCCTTATTATAATGTAGAGACAAACTTAACTTCTCAAAGGTTCTGCCCACAGAGCTCCAGTCCTGACAAACTCTACCTGATTGGAGAGGTTTGGGGTATGGGCTCAGTTGGGGAGGATTCTGGGAAGATGGCAGAGTAGGCTGGTAAATTTCACGTTCTGTTGATTTCCTCCACAAATAGAAAGAATTTGCAGCTAAGGAAGAATATACACTGGTGAAAAATCAAGAAGACTTGGGATAGAACCGGAGTCCTCCTGATACAATCAGACAAGATCAGAAGAAAGACACCAGGGAGAGATTAACCTATCTGAATTGAAAACAGCTCCCATCTAGTTCCACAAAAACAAGTGGGGATCCCTTGGGCTATCTGGTTGTGGCTGAAGCCTCAGCAAGAA
Organism: Antechinus flavipes; assembly: GCF_016432865.1. NCBI lineage: Eukaryota > Metazoa > Chordata > Mammalia > Dasyuromorphia > Dasyuridae > Antechinus > Antechinus flavipes. Next base: position 255,183,320 of record NC_067401.1, read on the forward strand.
ATCACAGAAACTTTCACTTCCCCAGACAGTTTAAATGAGGGTTTGAATCCAGTAAGACAGAATGAACCTTGGCTGATTAGGAATGCCAGACATTCCTACTGTGCTACTGAGATGCAGCCCTAGATGAGAAGGAACCAATGCCTGGTGAGTGTAGTGACATGGTTGGCTATAATCATTTATAGGAGGGTGGAACTCTTGGTTTGGGGATCCTGGTCAGAGTGGAGAGCTGAAGGGAAGCTTGAGGTACCATTCCTCCACTATTAGTGCTTACACTAATACCTCTTATTAAAAAAAAATGACTGGCAAAGAAGAAAGAACCCCACCATTGCAACATATTATGGAAATAGGGAAGATTGGGATTTATTTTAAGAGGAGGATACTTTTGAAAAAAAAAGCTTCTACTTCAAAGAGTAATGTGAAATGGTTCCCTGCCCAGAGAGAATTTATAGAACTACTCAAAAAAGAATTCAAAAATCAAATGAGAGACATTGAAGAAAAATTAAAGAAAAAATTTAAAACCATCCAAGCAAAACAAGATTATGAAAAAAAGTTAACCAATTGGAAAAGGAGGTATAGAGTCTCAAAGATAAAAATAACTCTTTAAAAATTAGAAATTGGCAAGGGGAAGCCATGCTATGGCTATGAGAAACCAAGAAATAGCTAAACAGATTTCGGAGAATGAGAAAATAGAGCAGAATGTGAAATATCTCATAAAAAAAATTTTGGAGAACAGATCAAGAAGAGAAAAATATAAGAATAATTGTGACCTAAAAGAGAACCTTGACACAATAATGCAGGAAATAATCCTAGAAAATTGTCCTGGAGTGATAGAATATGAATGGAAAATAGAAAAAATTCATCAATCACCAACTTAGAGAGATCCTTTGTGAGAAGCACTTAGGAATATTATTGCCAAATTGTGAAACCCTCACATCCAAGAAAAAATTTTCCAAGAAACAAGAAAAACAATTCAAATATGCTGGAGCTACAATTAGAATTGTACAAGACTTATCAGCAGTTACAATAAAAGACCACAGGTCTTGGAATCATATCTACAGACAAGCAAAAGAATTAGGCTTGAGGTCAAAAATATCATATCCAGCAAAATTATAATTTTCAATGAGAAAAAATGGACACTCAACAAACTTGCAGATTTTCAGGATCTTTTTATCAAACCAAAACTGAACTTAATAGAAAATGTAGCATATAGGAGCCAATATCAAAGAACAATTTTAAAGAACTCAACATAGACAAATTTTTTTTTACTTGGGAAATGTATATTTTATATTTAAGATTTGCATCAACAATAGGGTAAGCTCAAAAGAAAGATTGGCAGAGTAAATGTAAAAATAGTAATCATGTTATACAAATGAGGTACAGAGGAAGAATAAGCACAGAGGCATTAGAGGGAGGAGCAGGGCTCATAGTTTTGAAAATCTACTCACATTGGGAATGGATTCAATAGGCAACACTAAATACATAGCATAAAAGGTATAGCATCCTCCAAAATCTATAAAGAAATAAGGGGGAAGGGATAGGTGCATGGGGAAGCAAAGAACGAGGAAAGAAGACAAGGGAGGGATCTCTGGGTGGGGGGAAGTTAAGTAATAGGAAGCCAAGTTATGGAGTAGAATTTAATGAAAGAATCATCAGGGATAGGAAAGACATGTGTAAGTGGGATATATGTATGTGTGAGTGTATGTATGTATGTATATATCTACATATGTATACATAAATCTATCTTTTCTTAACTATAACTTACTTGGAGGTGGGTGGGAGAATGAAATGGAGATATGTGTGTGTCTATGTGTATGTATATATCTGTATATATATAGCTACATATTTATATATAAATATATCTTTTCTTAACTATAGCCTGCTTGGGAGTGGGTGAGATTAAAGGGGGGAGGGAAAAAAGAATAAAGTAAGTAAGGTGTGCTGCAGAGAACAGAATAATAATTTACAAGGAAGTAAAGAAAAGTCAAAACACTTATGAATATAATTTCTTCTACTAATATATGTATATATATTTTCTTAAATTAGTATTTGTTGTTATATAGCTTAAACCTCCCTAATCTGCTGAGCAGATGATAATATTCTCTTTTGTTTGGCTTCATTTGTTTTGTATTGCTTTTCTGTTTTTCTTTTTTGCTTATTCTGTTTTTTTAAGTAAAAAAACTTGGAAAAGTAAAAAAAAAATAAATAAAATGGGTATGGCTCAGCAAGTATGTTTTCTGAGAATTATTCTTGCTAAGTTAAAGAAGCCTATCACCACGATGTTGGCAGAAGGACAAAATTTTCAGCCACAACAATTTTCTAAAACCATCTATTAAATCATAAAAGAATTATGATCCATAAAAGTGAAGAAAGTGCTCCCAGATCCATAGAGTATGAAGGTATTTATTCCCTAAACATTCTTATAAGTTAGAGAAGAACTTATTTGTTAAGAAAAAAAATCAGAACAACTAGATGGTGTAGTGGATAGAGCACCAGCCCTGAAGTCAGGAGAACCTGAGTTCAAATCAAAAACTTCCTAACTATGTGACCCCAGGCAAGTCACCTAACCCCAATTGCCTTAACAAAAAAAAAAAAAAAGGTATAGAGAGAAAATATACTTACCCAGCCAGAGTTAGCTATAATCATACATTTCTGTAATATCAGCTATTTTTATTTTTGTCTGGACCTGTGATTTTCTTGACAAATAACTCCCTGGAGGAAATTTTCTTTGCCAGTCCAGGTCTATTCAATTGTTTTTCAGGCATGATTCTTCATGATGCCATTTGAAGTTTTCCTGCCAAAGATACTAGTGTGGTTTACCATTTCCATCTCCAGATCATTTTATAGATGGAAGAAACTGAGGCAAATAGGGTGAAATGACTTTCCAAGGTCACAGAGATAATATACTTGTCCGAGGCTAGACTTTGAACTCAGAAATATAAATCTTCCTGACTGGAGCATGGTATTTCATCTACTCTGCCCCAGACTGCAGATTAGCAATCTTAGTTAAAGAGCCAAATGAGTTGCGCTGGGTCTAAATGCCAGAGGTGGGACCTGAACCCCAAATCTTTTCCTATATAAAAGTCAATTCTTTCCCCATATACCAAAGATCCTAAATCTTGGAATGTATAAATTTTAAAATACACATATACACAGAGATATATAGACATAAACATAGATATAGTGATTCAGTATAATTGGTTTCTTCTGTAATTCTATATATTTTTTAAACCTTTAAAAACACAATCCTGAGAAGAGATCACTAGACTTCAGTGCTCCCCCTCATAATATAAACTAGAATTGTTATAACATTCACTCTATGATAAAACAGGTGAATTTCATTGCATGTTTTCCTAATGATTATTAGTAGAAGGTTTCATTTTTTAAATCTGGCTCTAAATCCTCTAACTGGAACTGAATATTTTCTCCACCTTTTTACAATTATGGAGAAGAAAAGGATCTCTGCAAAAAAGCAATTTATTCAAGACTAGATAGTGACCTCTCCCCTCTAATGTTCAGATATGTTTGGAAAGCAGTTGGCTTCCTGTGGTACATTGTTCTTAAATGTACTCACTCAGCTTTATGTAATCAGTTGCAACAATGAATCATCATCAAGTTACAAAAGCAATAAGAAAAGCCTATTCGTGTGTTGGGGGAGGAGGAAGGGCAGAGGAGGAGATCAGGGGAAAGAGGGCTGCAATCCAAAACAAACTCCTCCGTTTTCTAGGGTTAAATGGACATTTTACAACCCTTGTTATAATCACCTCCCTTATACCACCAGCAAGCACTTCTTTATAACACCTTAAAATGCCTGCCTGTATCCCAGGAATGGTGTTATAAATATATTTCTTTATTCTACTCTCATTATAACAAGAGGAGGTCAGTGGTCTAAAGGGTGGTTTCCTATTATGGGAGGGATAAAAACTCAAATCAATAAATCTCCAGATCATAAATGTAGCTACAGTCTGGCAAGGTTGAAAAAATTATGAGTGGAGCCTCATGCTGTCTGGATATTGTAGCTTGTAAATTTCTATATACATATGTATGTGGTTATGCGTGTGCTTGCTGTTTGTTCTAAACTCCTCCTCTCCCATTTTTTTCTGAGACATTCAGTGGACTGTTTGTTTCCTCATTTTTTATTTCTCATTGCCCAGTTAGAAGAATGAAAGGTCACTCAAGTTTAGAATGCAACAAGCCCCACTGTAGCTTTGGCATATGTTGGGGAGTGGGGTTGGGATGGGAAAGAGGCAGAACTTTTTCCTACAAGGAAGCATTAATCCTCTTATTTCTTCCTTGCTCTTCAATATTCTATTCCCTTTTAATTTTGTTGATCTCTGTGGCTGGAAATCTGAAGAGGAGGGAATCATTATCTTTAATTACTAAATGATCAGGAAGTTAGAAGGAAATCAGGAAATCAGGTAGTTAATAAACAATTATGAAACACCTACAATATTCCAGACACTGTGCTAAGTACTCAAAGTACAAGGAAAGGTTCCTGCTTTTGACAATCCTAGCTCTCAAGAAATTCATAATCTAATAATTATACAAACAAGTAGGTACAAAAGAGATAAACTGAAGATATGAAAGGTACTAAGATTAAAGAGGACTGGGAAAATCTTCCTGTAAAAGCGGGTGTTTTAACAGGAATTTGAAGCCAAGAGATGGAAAAGAGGGAAAGCATTGCAGATAAGAAAGACAACCAGTTAAAAAATGTCTGGAGTTGGGATATGGGATGTCTTTTTTGAAGAAAAACAAAGAGGTCAATGTTATTGGCTCACAGATCCAATATTGGTTTAGGCTGGCTGTGTGTGTGTGTGTGGGGGGGGGTATGTTTTGTGTTTGGGCATGTTAAAAAGGGCTTTAATTTCTTTTAAAACATTTAATAATATTTTATTTTCCTAACTATATGTAAGGTTACTTACATATTTTCCTAACTATATGTATATATATAAGGTAGTTTTCTTTTTTAAAATTATTTTATTTTCAAAACATATGCACGGATAATTTTTCAACATTAGCCCTTACAAAACTTAACGTTCTAATTTTCTTCCCCTTTTCCCTACCCACTTCCCTATATGGCAAGTAATCCAATAAGGTAGTATTAAACATTCATTTTTGTAAGCTTTTAAGTTCCATTTTTGTCCCGTCTTCCTCCCTTTCCACCCTCCTTCTCAAAACAGAAATCAATGTAATATAGATTATACATATACAATCATTTTAAACACATTTCCATAGGAATTCAGGAAGAAAAATCACAACAGAAGGAAAAAACCATGAGAAAGAAAAAAACAAAACAAATGATGAAAAGAGCATACTTTAATCTTCATCCGGTCTCCATAGTTCTTTTTCTGGATGCTGATGGCATTTTCCAACCCAAGTCTATTGGAATTGTCTTAGATCATAGCATTGTTGAAAAGAACTAAGTCTATCATAGTTAATCACTCAATTTTGCTGTTGCTATGTACAATGTTCTCCTGGTTCTGCTCACTTTACTCAACATCAGTTCATATAAGTCTTTCCAGACTTTGCTAAAATCAGCCTATTCATCATTTCATATAGAAGGTACATTAAATTTTAAACAGAGGGTTTTATATTTGATTCTGGAAGTGAAAGGGAGACAGAGTTTACTTAGTAAGAGAGTGATTTGATTAGATGTTGCTTCAGGTCAATTACTTTGACAACTACAGATGGAAAAGACTTGTAAGAAGACCAACCAACAGCCTATTGTTATAATCTGGGCTTGAAATGATGAAGGTCTACGTCATGTAGGAGTGTAAGAAGAGAAAGGGACATATGTGAGAGATGCTATGAAGGTGGAATTGAAGGTCTTGGTAACAAATTTTATTTGGGAGATGAGAGAGAAGGAAGAGCTGAAGATGATACTTAGTTCATGAACTAAGGTAAGCAGGAAGATAAATGGCAGTGCCCTCAACAATAATAGATAAATTAAGAAGAGGAGAAGGTTTAAGAGAAAGATAATGAATTTAGTTTTGGATATGTTGGGTGTAAGATGTCTATGAAACATCCAGTTGGGAGTTTGGAGGTCACTAGAGAAGTTAGGGCTGAATTTTTGTTTAATCTTTATTCTTGAAGAGGACCAATGACATCATGAGAGTGATGTCTTGACTAGCTTGTAATCGGATTTAAGTGAGACAAAACTGAGCAGAATTATCAACCTCATGCTCTTCTTCAGGTCATCAAGTCCAATGGTAAGAAAAAAGTTAAAACTACTGGAGAGGATTGGATAAGTAGAGTAGAGGTTCATCAGTATAGAGATAATAATTGAATTTAGGCAACTAATGAGATCAACAAGTAAAATAGTATAATGCAAGAAGGTTGAATTCTGCCTCATACACTTGTTTGCTGTATTATGCTTTGTTTCAAGTCACTTTGTGTTTTCTTTTCTTTCTTTGTAAAATGAGGCTTTAGTCTTAATAGATTCTAAAATCCCTTCTAGTTCTTAATCTCTAATTATATGCAATTCTGCTTCTCATACAAATGTTCACATTAGACAATAATTGTGCTACTTAGCCTGCTGATTTAGATGCCTAAAGCAACTCACACAACAAGAAAAGGAAAAATGAATACAATTAAAGGCAATATATAATAGTGTGTTTTGGCAGAAGCCTTATTAGTAACCTCAAACAATGTCCATGGATAGTGTGGATATTTGGATAAGTGTGGAGTTTTTTACAAGGTTTACTCACATGTGATAGGTGATCCAAGAGCCTCTGAGAGTGAATTCATGAGTTAGAGAAAATTACAAGAGCAAAGCCACACTGAATAATAGAGCATGGTGATTTGAAAACTGTCATTCAATCATTTTATATATAAATCCCTGTGACCTCAATTGGAGTTCTCTTGGCAAAGATATTAGAGCAGTTTGTCATTTCCTTTTCCAGATCATTTTACAGATGAGAAAACTGAGGCAAACAAAGTTAAGTAACTTGCCTAGGATCACACAACAAGTAAGTGTCTGAGGCTGGAGTTGAACTCAGATCTAACTCTAGATTCAATGCTCTATCAACTGTACCACCTAGCTGATTTTTAATAAATCTTGATTTTCCATTGTTCCATCAATGCTGATACTATTCTAAAAACCATAGATTAAACCATGTGATTCCAGACAATAGGATTAGAGTTGAGAGGGACCTTAGAATATTCTCCCTCTCTCTGTCTCTGTCTCTCTGTCTCTGTCTCTGTCTCTCTCTCTCTCTCTCTCTCTCTCTCTCTCTCTCTCTCACAAATCAGGAAACTGTGGCCCAGAAAAGTGATGCCATGTTTCAGACTACATAATTGTAAATAGCAAAGTTAGGATTCAAGCCCAGATTTCTAGATTCCAAATTCAATGGAATATCATAATATCATAAACTTCATCAGCAGAAGAAATTGCTACACAGATAAGATTATGGATCCATTATAATATTATTGTATTACTCATTCTACCTCTAAACACATATTGATCTGATAGAATGTAAACCTGTTGATGGCAGAGATTGTTCTTTTTTTTTTTTTTTAATCTTTGTGTTCTTGGTACCTGGTGTAATCCCTGAGGCCCAGTAAGTGCTTAATAAATGTTTATTGACTAATTATATGGTAACTAACAAACTATCTGAATGACAACTGAGTACAATAGAAAAAAAAAACTGGTTCAAATCCCAGCTTAGTGATTTACTATCTGCATGACTGTGGGCATGTCATATAATTTCTCAGTTTCCTTATCTATAAAATGATAGGTATAAAATCTGAGGATCCTTCAGTCTCAAGATCTTTAACAGTCCCATCTAAGATCCAATCTAATTTTTATTTAAAATTTCATATATTTTTATAGTTGTTCAATAATTTTCAGTCAAGTCTGACTTTTCATGATTCCATTTGGGTTTTCTTAGCAAAGATACTGGAGTGATTTGCCATTTACTTTTCTAGCTCATTTTATAGGTGAGGAAACTGAGATAAACAGAATTAAGTGACTTGCACAGGATCACACAGCTAATAAATGTCTGAGGCCAGATTTAAACTCAGGAAGATGAGACTTCCTTATTCCGGTCCTGGAACTCTATTTACTATGCCACTTATATGTCTGTTGCCATATAATTTCAAGGATAAATATCAAATGGGTAATTAAGAGAAAATTATATTTTTTGATGATGTCAGAGAGACAGAGACACAAAGAGACTGATAGAGACAAAGCTAGAGAGATACAGAAAGAGACAACTGAGGCAAACAAAGGTTAAATGACTTGCCCAGAATCATACAGATAACATAGTAGTTTGAGACTCAGGTAGCAAAAAAGGTAAAATAATCTAAATTTTAACAAAAAATAGACAGTGAGCACACCAAGACTACATTCAGTTGGGTTTAGTTTACTCTGGATGAATAGGGATAGAGAAGTATATAAAACATTTCAGGGAAGATTTTCATACCAAATGGTAATTTTGGGGGGATTTGAATTGAAATTTGTAAATCTTGGGCTATACAGAAAGCTCAGCAGTCCAGAATGCCAGCTAACTAAAATACCAGCTTTTCACTCCCAGCTTCTTTTGAGCTGAGTTTTTTTTTTTTTTAAACACAGAGAACTTTGTAGATATGGATATACTTCCTACCTCCCAATAATAATTTAAAAATTAATTAGAGGTATAACCATCCCTCTAAACAGCAAAAAGTACAATGCATTCCACTTCAGCAGCCTCTGTAAAATTTGATTTTATGAAAGTTTATGAAAAGAATTTCAGAGGATTGGTCTGAGCTGGTCAAAATGTGAGGGTCACTGATTAACAGCTGCCATTAGTCCTGATTAGGTTTGGGGTCTGTGCAACTAACAACAGACACAGAAGTCTAAGGAGCATTATTCGTAAATTTGGGGTTGAGGCTCCCTGTCTTTAAAATTGAAGGAGGAGGCTAGAGTAGGAGACTTGATGCTTTCTCCCAGGCTGTTCCTATCTTTCAAAAGAAGAAAGAAATGGTTGCCCCTGGTACAAATGTTGCCCCTTTCCTAGTTTCTTTCAAAGCTCAGCAGAAGGATCACGCTCTACCGAGGACTTTTCTAATTTCCTGAGCTCATAACGCGTCTTTCCAATAAATTTATAATCATATATATTTATTTTGTATATATTTTACATACATTTGGTTGTTTTTCTTTGTTCTCAAAGAGGACCAAAATGATGACATTATAGTAGAGTCAAGTTACAGTGTCCAGCTGTGACTGATCAGACCAATATGAGCTCGGAATGTTCTGCCACAGGTTGGGCATAAATAGTCCATTTGGAAGTGGATTCTCTAAATTTGCACATCTTATGTTTCTTTGGAGCTACTTTAGTTCTGCTTTGCTCATAGAGGTCAGCACTTTCTTTGATGAAGATACATTATGCTGGGCAGTCCTATGCCAGTGTCTCCTATGTCATACAATTAATTCCAAAGTTCTTCAGGATGATCTTGAGAATGTCCTTGTATCACTTTTTCTGACCACCATACGAACATTTCCCTTGTGTGAATTCTCCATAAAATGTTTGGCATTCAAATAATGAACCAGTCCATAATACTCTGCAGTAGAGTTTGGCAGTATAGTTCAATTGTCCCCTTACCTTATCTTGTTAGGTGATCTTCAGTCTTCTAAGATAATTCAAATGGAAGTGATTCAGTTTCCTGGCATGGTGCTAGTATATTGTCCAGGTTTCACAGACATACAACAATGAAGTCAACACAATGACTCTATAAACTGAGTTCTTCTCTTCCACACTTTCCTTCAGGTCTCTCAAAAGAATTATCAATGGCAATGTGTGCTTCAATCTCATTATTGAATTGTACATCCCTGGAAAATATATTAGCAAGGTAAGTAAATACAGCTTTTAAAACTGCTGTGTTTGCTGTAATCAATGGTTCTACATATGGATGATATAATCCTGGTAGGTGGAGTACCTGTGTGTTCTTGGCCAAAATTAGCACACATTGTTGCCTGAGGACACAATCATCTGTGAACAAAAAAAACATGCACCAATTCTTCCCCAACTTTTGTCTTGGCTTCTAGCCTTTTCAAGTTAAGCAATTTAACATCAGTGTGGTAGTTGACCTCAATAATGTATTCCTTCTTTTTGAAGGAATCCGATGACATTGCTGAAAAAATATATTTAATCCTTGATAAAAGGTAACTTCTTTGAGAGCAATGTCCCTTCTTTTCTCCCTCTCTCTGGACCTCCTTACATCCTTTCTTTCTTTGCTTCCTCTCTCTCTCCCTCCCTTCCTCTTTCCATCCCTTCTATCCTCTTTGCCTCTCTTTCTTTCTGCCTCCTTCCCTCCTTTCTGCCTTCTTCCCTCCTTCTCTCCATTCCTCCTCTCCATCCCTCCTTCCCTCCATCCCTCCATCCCTCTATCCTTTCCTTCCTTCTTTCCTTCCTTTCCTTCCTTCCTTCCTTCCTTCCTTCCTTCCTTCCTTCCTTCCTTCCTTCCTTCCTTCCTTCCTTCCTTCCTTCTTTCCTTCCTTCCTTCTTTCCTTCCTTCTTCCCCTCCTTTCTCCCTCCCTCACTTTCTTCCTCTCTTCCTTCCTCCTTTCCTTCTTTCCTTCCTTCCTCCCTCCCTCCCTTCCTTCCATTTTTGTATCCTTTCCTTTATTCTAAGCATAACCACTTGAACCTATATCCTTGACAGAATCAGAAAGTTAAAACTAGAAAGGACTTCAGAAACATCATAACAATCTCACTTTACAACTAAGGAAACTGTAGTAGAAAAATATGAATTGGCTTTACCTAAATTCACATGACTCATCATATGAAAAATCTAGCACTTGAATTAAATCCCTAACTTCTAGTGCTCTTGCCACTGTCATATGTAAATTCTAGGTTCCACTGTGTCCCAATTTGTGGAGTGTCTGTTGTGATAGGCAGATATATGAGAAGAACAAAAACAAATATGATTTTGGGCTGCATATAAGAGAAGGAATGTATTCAGAAATTTAAAAAAAGTTATAGTTCAACTATATGCTGCTCTAGCTAAAACAATCTAAAGCATAAAGCTCAGTTCTGGACATGACATTTTAGGAAGAACACTGTTGCTGCAGTGTTGAAGAAAATCCAGAGGGGAGTAACCTGGATTGTGAGAGTCAAAGTTTTTGTGCATAAATTTCAGCTTAAAGAACTAGGGATATTTAACTCAGAAAGATAAAGCCGTGGAGATTACTTGATAACAGTCTTAAGATATTCTTAGAATTGTTGGCATACTAATTTGGCATGGAGTTCAAGTGAATGGCACCCAGAAACACCAGGATGGGTCAAAATGGTTTAATGTTACTGACATACTCAAAAGTAGCATTAAAGGAAAAGTACTGTAAGTGACAATTCCATCAGGGAGAGAGTTGCATGCAACTTCTCTTGTCTCACTGTTCCATAGTACAGAATGCAAGGTGGTGGTTGAAGGCGTAGGGACCTTGGGGATTCAGGTTTACTTAGGGATTCAGGCAAGAGTGCTATTTTTGATGGAGCAATGGAGTCAAGAAATATGGACCTATAGCAAGGGGAGTTCTCTAAAGACTAACCAGGAATGACCTTTTTTTTTTATTTAATAATAACTTTATATTGACAGAATCCATGCCAGGGTAATTTTTTACAACATTATCCATTGCACTCGCTTATGTTTCGATTTTTCCCCTCCCTCCCTCCACCCCCTCCCCAAGATGGAAAGCAGTCCTATATATGTTAGATATGTTGCAGTATATCCTAGATACAATATATGTTTGCAGAACCTAACAGTTCTCTTGTTGCACAGGGAGAATTGGATTCAGAAGGTAAAAATAACTCGGGAAGAAAATCAAAAATGCAAATAGTTCATATTCGTTTCCCAGTGTTCTTTCTTTGGGTGTAGCTGTTTCTGTCCATCATTTATCCATTGAAACTCAGTTAGGTCTCTTTGTCAAAGAAATCCACTTCCATCAGAATACATCCTCATACAATATCGTTGTCGAAATGTATAATGATCTCCTGGTTCTGCTCATTTCACTTAGCATCAGTTCATGTAGGTCTCTCCAAGCCTCTCTGTATTCATCCTGCTGGTCAAGAAATGACCTTTTTAATTGTGCCATTAAAGATAAAATGTGGTTCAGGATGAGAAAGTTGCTATTATATCAGTGCCAATCAGAAGATTTCAAGCAGACTTGCTGTATAAAGACTGGCAAGCCTTCAATTTCTTATGAAATTGGTATTGAAGGTAAAGAATGAAGACAAATGAATAGTAGCTGGAGAAATATTCTCTTTATCTCCAGAGATCTTTCACTGCAAAGCTTTTCCGAGAATATCTAGATGTCATTGTATGCAGGGAACACATGCTTAATTTCACATTGGCTGATGAAGTCCTATTGTTTCCCTCTTCTCACAGGTCAAAAGCTTCTTTTATTATTATGTAACTAGTCAGGGCCTTTTCATCATGGCTCCCAATTCACTCATTCTAAGGTACTTTCAATCATAATAAAACCACCTTGGATAATCCCCCTTCCCTATAGCACATTGGCGGGTGTGAATAAATGATTGACATCATTGGGTATGTCTGGGCCTTGGCCATATTTTTTATATCCTGCATTTCTTTGGCAAGAAAAAGAATTCTCCATAAGACTGACTTAGTTGGGAAATGGGCAGTTTCCATCTCATGGGGCTTTTCAGGAGATTATCTATTTTCATAAATTGTTCCCAAATTGCTCGATCCATTTCAGAGGATGAAGTGTCATTTGAGAGCACATTAGATAGGTCATTTTTATTTTTTTATTTTTTTTGTGCTTGGCTTGGTATTTAGAATGAATAAAAGTTAGTGGAAAACTGATTAAAGCTGACAGTTCCTTGACAGACTTTAGTGCATAGTGATCTGAGCTGGAAATGTGTTCTCCCTCCCAGGAAAGGGATGGGACTGAAGAATAAGCCGACCATATCTTCTCACAATGACAATTCTCAACTGGGAGCTGGTGTCAAAACTCATTTGCAATATTATATCATGTTCTTTGGTGGTTTTCTTAGCTTCACTCTCCAGGAATGCATTTGAGATATGATTTAAGTCCATGGTATAACATCTGCTTTGGGGTTTCAAAACCACAAAGCAAGTCAATTTAATGATTCAAAGTTCACAGCTTTATCAGCAGGAACAACCGCTCACAATAATGGTTAACATGCTATCACCACATGTCATCTATGTGATTATGAACAATGCTGATGGCTGTAGCATTCAAGTATTCACGTAGAATTCTTTCTCCAACAATCTCAGATCTGACAAGTCCTAATTAATGAAACCTCATGTAGACCACCTGGAAAGAGACAGTAGAAAACTCTATATACTTGGTTGGTTTAAGGAAGAGTGGGAAGGAAAGGGAAATGCCCATTGTTTGGGAAAAACCTAACAAATTGTAGTACATGAAAATAATGGAATATCACTGTCCTATAAGTAATAATTCACCTAATGAATACAGGGATGCGTTGAAAGATATCTGAAATGATGTAAAGTAAGAAGAGCAAGAAAAAATCAATCATATATCTATGTGTATATACACACATACAGACATGATACACACACACACACACACATACACACACTACAATAATGTAAATGGAGGAAGAGTAAATAAGAACAAGACAATCAAAATTAATTTTTGGAAGTGTAATGATTGGATTTGATGCTTAAAAGAATAGATATAAGAATGCACTTCCCTTTTACCTTTTAAAAATCAAAATGTGTATTTAGGATTGGGAGGACTGACTTCCGGTTAAGATGGTGGAGAGGAGGCTCACAGCTGCATAAGCTCCAAGCTTTCTCTCACTATCCACCTCATTACAAGCCTCTGAATTAATGCTTGACTGAAAAAGAACCCACAAATAGTTACCAAGAGAAGCCATCCTTGAGATCCGCCAAGAAAGGTCTGTCTTTACTGGAGGGCTGGGACGATTTTAGATCGGGCGCAGGTGGCGGGCAGCAGCAGTGAGAGCATGGGAGCAGACTGGAGAGGGGGTGGGGAGTGATCGCAGCCGTCTCTGCGGGGAGAGCTTCGCTACAGGTTTGGATACTTTGCTCCGGGAGCAAGTCAGCAGCCCAGCAGAGAAGCTAAAAACACCGGGGCTGAAGAATACAACCCCAAACAGCTGGAGTCTCTCGGGACCTGGCAGCCCCCCCCTTCCCCCCCCACAGTGACTCAGCACGCTTTGGGATCTCAGAGCGCACGCGCACACAGTCCTGCTAGTGCCTCACTGCTGCCCCCTGCAGTCTGTAGAGGAAGCTCGATAACATACCCAACCCCTCCCCCAAAGAAAGACTCCAGTTTTTTCTGTTTTTCTTTGGTAGTTTGTCTTTGATTATTAGACAGAATGAGCAAGAAGCTGAAGAGGACTTTAACCCTTGACAGCTTCTATACAGATAGAGAGCAGACTCTAAATCCTGAGGAGACTAAAAACAGACAGTCCCCAGGTGAATCCCCAAAGGAGGAGATCATCTGTTCCTCAGCGCAGATGAACCTCATAGAAATGATTAAAAAGGCTCTCACAAGGGAGCTAGAAGAAAAATGGGGAAAGCAGAGTGAGGCTTGGGAAAAGAGCCTGGAGAAGTCAGTTAAAGAGAGAGTGGATAAAGAAGTAAAATCCTTGAAAAATAGGATTAGTGAACTGGAAACAGAAAACAGCTCTCTAAAAAACAAAATTGGCGAAATGGAAAAAAATTCCACAGAACAAAAGAACTCAATTGGACAATTAGAAAAAGATTTTAAAAAAGTGAGTGAAGAAAATTCTTCACTGAAAATCAGAATTGAACAAGTGGAATTGAATGACTCGAGGAGACAAGAAGAATCAGTCAAGCAAATCCAAAAAAATCAAACAATGGAAAAGAAAGTAAAATACCTTCTGGGGAAGACAACAGACCTGGAAAACAGATCCAGGAGAGACAATCTGAGAATCATTGGACTTCCAGAAAAACATGATGAAAAAAAGAGCCTGGACACTATTTTCCAGGAAATTATCAAAGAGAACTGCCCAGAAGTCATAGGAACAGAGGAAAAAATAAACATTGAAAGGATTCATCGATCACCCACTGAAAGGGATCCTAAAATCAAAACACCAAGGAATATAGTGGCCAAATGCCAGAACCCTCAGATGAAGGAAAAAATATTGCAAGCGGCTAGAAAAACCCAATTCAAGTATCAAGGAGCCACAATAAGGATCACCCAGGATCTGGCAGCATCCACATTAAAAGATCGAAGGGCCTGGAATATGATATTCCGAAAGGCTAAGGAACTTGATATGCAACCAAAAATAACTTACCCAGCGAGAATGAGCATCT
This sequence comes from Antechinus flavipes, assembly GCF_016432865.1. NCBI lineage: Eukaryota > Metazoa > Chordata > Mammalia > Dasyuromorphia > Dasyuridae > Antechinus > Antechinus flavipes. The sequence goes on from NC_067401.1 coordinate 255,198,605, forward strand.
TTTTCCAGGGAAGAAGATGGACATTCAATGAAGTAAGCGAATTTCATCTATTTCTGATGAAAAAAACCAGAACTTAACAAAAAGTTTGATCTACAAATATAGAACTCAAGAGAAATCTAAAAAGGTAAAGCTTAATCTTGGGAACTATATTTTGACTATATAGATGTATAAAGAATACATGTATACCTTGTTCTAGAAATTGATGTGGAAAGGACATTGTATCAGAAAAAGGGTAAAGTGGGGGTAGTACATCTCATGAAGAGGCATAGGAAACCTATTTTATCTGAGAGAAAGAATGGAGGGGGATGAATATAGTGGGTATCTTACTGCCTTCAGAATTGGCTTTAAGTGAAAAATCTTAAGACATATTCAATCTATGGTGAAACTTCTCCCACCTCATTGAAAAGTGAGAAGGGAAAAGTGAAAAGGGAAGGAATAAGCTAAGAGGAAGGGAATACGGAAACTGGGAGGGAAAGGGGTAAGATAGGGGGAGGAACTCTAAGGCGGGGGGAGGGATACTAAAAAGAGAGGGCTGTGAGAAGCAAGTGGTGCTCACAAGCTTAATACTGGGAAGGGGGGGAAAGGGGAAAGAAGAGAGAAAAGCATAAACCGGGGTTAACAAGATGGCAAGTAATACAGAATTGGTCATTCTAACCATAAACGTGAACGGGGTAAACTCCCCCATAAAGAGGAAGCGGTTAGCAGAATGGATTAAAAGCCAGAATCCTACAATATGTTGTTTACAGGAAACACACCTGAAGCGGGGAGATACATGCAGGTTAAAGGTAAAAGGTTGGAGCAAAATCTACTATGCTTCAGGTGAAGTCAAAAAAGCAGGGGTAGCTATCCTGATCTCAGATCAAGCTAAAGCAAAAATTGATCTAATTAAAAGAGATAAGGAAGGACACTATATCTTGCTAAAGGGTAGCATGGATAATGAAGCACTATCTATATTAAACATATATGCACCAAGTGGGGTAGCATCTAAATTCTTAAAAGAGAAACTAAGAGAGCTGCAAGAAGAAATAGACAGTAAAACTATAATAGTGGGAGATTTTAACCTTGCACTCTCAGAATTAGATAAATCAAACCACAAAATAAATAAGAAAGAAGTCAAAGAGGTAAATAGAATACTAGAAAAGTTAGATATGATAGATCTCTGGAGAAAATGTAATGGAGACAGAAAGGAATACACTTTCTTTTCAGCAGTTCATGGAACCTATACAAAAATTGACCATATATTAGGACATAAAAACCTCAAACCCAAATGCAGTAAGGCAGAAATAGTAAATGCATTCTTTTCAGACCACGATGCAATGAAAATTACATTCAACAAAAAACCAGGGGGAAGTAGATCAAAAAATAATTGGAAACTAAATAATCTCATACTAAAGAATGATTGGGTGAAACAGCAAATCATGGACATAATTAATAACTTCACCCAAGAAAACGATAATAATGAGACATCATACCAAAATGTATGGGATGCAGCCAAAGCGGTAATAAGGGGAAATTTCATATCTCTAGAGGCCTATTTGTATAAAATAGAGAAAGAGAAGGTCAATGAATTGGGTTTGCAATTAAAAATGCTAGAAAAGGAACAAATTAAAAACCCCCAGTCAAACACTAAACTTGAAATTCTAAAAATAAAAGGTGAGATCAATAAAATTGAAAGTAAAAAAACTATTGAATTGATTAATAAAACTAAGAGTTGGTTCTATGAAAAAACCAACAAGATAGACAAACCCTTAGTAAATCTGATTAAAAAAAGGAAAGAGGAAAAATCAAATTGTTAGTCTTAAAAATGAAAAGGGAGAACTCACCACTAACGAAGAGGAAATTAGAGCAATAATTAGGAGTTACTTTGCCCAACTTTATGCCAATAAATTCGACAACTTAAATGAAATAGAAAAATACCTCCAAAAATATAGCTTGCCCAAACTAACAGAGGAAGAAGTAAATATCCTAAACAGTCCCATCTCAGAAAAAGAAATAGAACAAACTATCAATCAACTCCCTAAGAAAAAATCCCCAGGACCAGATGGATTTACATGTGAATTCTACCAAACATTTAAAGAACAATTAACTCCAATGTTATATAAACTATTTGAAAAAATAGGGATTGAAGGAGTCCTACCAAATTCCTTTTATGACACAGATATGGTACTGATACCTAAACCAGGTAGGCTGAAAACAGAGAAAGAAAATTATAGACCAATCTCCCTAATGAATATTGATGCTAAAATCTTAAATAAAATATTAGCAAAAAGATTACAGAAAATCGTCACCAGGATAATACACTATGACCAAGTAGGATTTATACCAGGAATGCAGGGCTGGTTCAATATTAGGAAAACTATTAGCATAATTGACTATATCAATAACCAAACAAACAAAAACCATATGATCATCTCAATAGATGCAGAAAAAGCATTTGATAAAATCCAACATCCATTCCTAATAAAAACACTTGAGAACATAGGAATAAGTGGACTTTTCCTTAAAATAGTCAGGAGCATATATTTAAAACCATCAGTAAGCATCATATGCAATGGGGAAAAACTGGAACCTTTCCCAGTAAGATCTGGAGTGAAGCAAGGTTGCCCACTATCACCATTATTATTTAATATCGTATTAGAAACACTAGCCTCGGCAATAAGAGTCGAGAAAGATATTAAAGGAATTAGAGTAGGCAATGAGGAAACCAAACTATCACTCTTTGCAGATGATATGATGGTATATCTAGAGAACCCCAGAGATTCTACTAAAAAGCTATTGGAAATAATTCATAATTTTAGCAAAGTAGCTGGCTACAAAATAAATCCCCATAAATCCTCAGCATTTTTATACATCACCAACAAAACCCAACAGCAAGAGATACAAAGAGAAATTCCATTCAGAATAACTGTTGATACCATAAAATATTTGGGAATCTATCTACCAAAGGAAAGTCAGGAATTATATGAGCAAAATTATAAAAAAGTCTCCACACAAATAAAGTCAGACTTAAATAATTGGAACAATATTAAGTGCTCTTGGATCGGCCTAGCGAACATAATAAAGATGACAATACTCCCTAAACTAATCTACTTATTTAGTGCTATACCAATCAGACTTCCAAGAAAATATTTTAATGATCTAGAAAAAATAACAACAAAATTCATATGGAACAATAAAAAGTCGAGAATCTCAAGGGAATTAATGAAAAAAAAAATCAAATGAAGGTGGCCTAGCTCTACCTGATCTAAAATTATATTATAAAGCAGCAGTCACCAAAACCATTTGGTATTGGCTAAGAAATAGATTAGTGGATCAGTGGAAAAGGCTAGGTTCACAAGATAGAATAGTCAATTATAGCAATCTAGTGTTTGACAAACCCAAAGCCCCTAACTTCTGGGAAAAGAATTCATTATTTGATAAAAACTGCTGGGATAATTGGAAATTAGTATGGCAGAAATTAGGCATGGACCCACACTTAACACCACATACCAAGATAAGATCAAAATGGGTCTATGACCTAGGCATAAAGAACGAGATTATAAATAAATTAGAGGAACATAGAATAGTTTATCTCTCAGACTTGTGGAGGAGAAAGAAATTTGTGACCAAAGATGAACTAGAGACCATTACTGATCACAAAATAGAAAATTTCGATTACATCAAATTAAAAAGCCTTTGTACAAATAAAACTAATGCAAACAAGATTAGAAGGGAAGCAACAAACTGGGAAAACATTTTCATAGTTAAAGGTTCTGATAAAGGCCTCATTTCCAAAATATATAGAGAACTGACTCAAATTTATAAGAAATCAAGCCATTCTCCAATTGATAAATGGTCAAAGGATATGAACAGACAATTTTCAGAGGATGAGATTGAAACTATTACCACTCATATGAAAGAGTGTTCCAAATCATTATTGATCAGAGAAATGCAAATTAAGACAACTCTGAGATACCACTACACACCTGTCAGATTGGCTAAGATGACAGGAAAAAATAATGATGAATGTTGGAGGGGATGCGGGAAAACTGGGACACTAATGCATTGTTGGTGGAGTTGTGAATGAATCCAACCATTCTGGAGAGCAATCTGGAATTATGCCCAAAAAATTATCAAATTGTGCATACCCTTTGATCCAGCAGTGTTTCTATTGGGCTTATATCCCAAAGAAATACTAAAGAAGGGAAAGGGACCTGTATGTGCCAAAATGTTTGTAGCAGCCCTGTTTGTAGTGGCTAGAAACTGGAAAATGAATGGATGCCCATCAATTGGAGAATGGCTGGGTAAATTGTGGTATATGAATGTTATGGAATATTATTGTTCTGTAAGAAATGACTAGCAGGATGAATACAGAGAGGACTGGTGAGACTTACATGAACTGATGCTAAGTGAAATGAGCAGAACCAGGAGATCATTATACACTTCGACAACGATATTGTATGAGGACATATTTTGATGGAAGTGGATTTCTTTGACAAAGAGACCTGAGTTTCAATTGATAAATGACGGACAAAAGCAGCTACACCCAAAGAAAGAACACTGGGAAACGAATGTGCACTATCTCCATTTTTGTTTTTCTTCCTGGGTTATTTATACCTTCTGAATCCAATTCTCCCTATGCAACAAGAGAACTGTTCGGTTCTGCAAACATATATTGTATCTAGGATATACTACAACATATCCAACATATAAAGGCCTGCTTGCCATCTAGGGGAGGGGGTGGAGGGAGGGAGGGAAAAAAAATTGGAACAGAAACGAGTGTCAATATAAAGTAATTATTAAATAAAAATTTAAAAAAAAGGATTGGGAGGACTATAGGTATAAAATACTTCAAATAATGTTGTATTTGGCTGATGTGTTAGCTAGTTTTATTGAAATCGTTTCCCCTTCTTTTTATTCTTTGTTATAAGGAATGAGCCTCATTCCTTAGGGAGGGCATTTTGGAAAATTTGAATAATCTGAAAACAAAATTTATCAAAAAGTTTTTAAAAAGGAAAACAGGTTACAATGACTTTCTTATTGCTTTCATTCTTTATTCACCATCCTGACTATATTTTAAATCTTTCCAGTATCCCTAGATTATTGTAGATCAAAAGATATAGGAATTAAGGCAAAAGTAAAAATTACACATATTATATTTGTTTGTCTGTATTCCAGAGAACTATAACAAGAGTGGAATGATGAGTGCTTTGACTGAAAGTACTAAAATTTAGAGGTGCTGACAGTCCTTCAGTCAGCATGAAACTGAGCATAACCCTAAATTAGAAAGAATATATAGTTTAAATAGGTAAGTATTAGGTGACTTGTTTCCTACCATCATCAGCCACACCCAATTTCCCTGTCTAGTCCTGTCCCATTCTGATGACATAAATTAGCCACCTCTGACTCAAATGAATTGAGTATTCATTTGGTTCTGGTTCCCTGTGTATGATAATTACTAATTGTGCTTCTGGTAAAATCATCTTCTTTAATTTTACACCAAATAGAGGTAGATTCTAAAAGGTAGGGGAAAGTAAGGTCGTAAAGAATACCTTTTAAAGTGAATATAAATATCTTTACCTAGCAGGAGGACAAGGAAGTCCTAGAGTTCTGGGAGTATAGGTAGAGATATGCCTCCTATCATGCTAGAAATAAGAAGTAAAGTAATCTTTATCCTGACTTGGTTTTACATAGGGTAAGCTGATTTTACTCCTGTAAAATCACACATAGAACCACAGAATTTGAAGTGGCTTTAAATGCCATAGAGAGTAATTTATGCCTGCCCAAGGCTATCTTCTACAGCATGTCTGATGAGTGATCATACAAGGTTTTCCTCAAAGCCATAAATGAGATGAAATACAGTACCTCCTGAGATAGTCCATTCTATCTTTGGATCATTTTTATTCTTCTAAACCTCACTGCTCTCCCTTTTGTAACAGTTACTAACCCATAAACACTTGGTATTCTACCACTTGTTTAGATCTAATTTTATTTGTGTGGAAAATATTTTATAATTGTGTTCATATAGTTCCTGACTTAATCAATAGTCTCCCAAATTTCCCAAGATATTCCAAATATATTATCTACAGCTATTTTAAATGGATTTTTTTTTTTTTGGGTATCTCTTGCTGCGGGACCTTGTTGGTAATATATAGAAATGCTCATGATTTATATGGATTTAATTTGTATCCTGAAACTTTGTTGAAGTTGTTGATTGTTCTTAGTAGTTTTTTAGTTGATTCTCTAAGATTCTCTAAGTATATTATAATATCATCTGTAAAGAGTGATAATTTTGTTTCCTCATTACTTTAATTTCTTTTTCTTCTATTATTGTTAAAGCTAACATTTTTAATTCAATAAGGGATAGTTATGTTGGTAGTGGGAAACCTTGTTTCACCCCTAATATTATTGGGAATGTTTTTAATTTATCCCATTACATATGATGTTTGCTGATGGTTTTAAATAGATGCCACTAATTATTTTAAGGAAAACTCCCTTATTCCTATGCTCTCTAGTGTTGGATTTTGTCAAATGCTTTTTCTAATCTATAGAGATAATCATATGATTGCTTTTAGTTTGGTTATTGATATAGTCAATTATGTTAATGGTTTCCCTATTATTGAGCCAGTCCAGGAAAACATTGTACATAGTATCAGCAACATTATGTGATAATAAAGTGTAAATGACTCAGCTCTTCTCAGCAACATAGTAATCCAAAACAAATTCAAAGGACTCACAAGGGAAAATGCTATCCATAACCAGATAAAGAACTTATGCATTTTGAATGAAGGTTGAATAATGGTTTTTTCACTTACTTTATATTCTTTTTTGTGTTTTCCCCCTTTTGTTTTGTTTCTTTTTTCACAACTATGACTGATATGGAGATATATATTTACATGATAGCACACTTATAAACTATAGCCAACTCAAGAGAAGTATAAAAAAGTAAAAAGAAAAGAACTCTTGAGTACTGTATTTCTATTATAGGTATGCATAGAGAGTATATAATCTGATTTTACTGTTATAATATAAAAAAGAAACTATAGATGGAAAGAGGATTGTACTGGAAAAAAGGGGAAAGTGGAGGTAAAATGAGGGAAATTACATCTCAGGAAGAGGCAAAGAAAACCTATTATAATTAAAGAAAAGAAAGGAGAGTGATGAACATTGTGTGAATCTTACTCTCATCAGATTTGGCTCAAAGAAAGAATATTAGACTTTTTGGTTTCACTGAGAAACTTCTCTCACCTTATAGAAAAGTGGGAGGGGAAAGGGAAAGGATAGGTTAAATAAAGGGAAAACAGAAATAGTAGGGGGAAGATATAAGAAAGGGGGAGTGTCTCTAATGGGGGAGGACTGTTTCAGGCTGGTAGTGCTCATAAGAAAAACACTGGGGAGGAGGGAAAGAGGAAAAGGAAAGAGAAAAGTATAGTTTGTGGTTAATAAGATGGCAGGAAATACAGAATTAGTAGTTTTAACCATAAATGTGAATGGGGTGAACTCTCCCATAAAGCATAAGCAGATAGCTGACTGGATTAAAAGCCAGAATCCTACAATATGTTATTTACAAGAAACACATTTAAAGCAGAGCAATACATACAGAGTAAAGGTAAAAGGCTGAAGCAGAATCCATTATGCTTCAGGTGAAGTAAAAAAAAAAGCGGGAGTAGCAATCCTGATCTCAGATCGAGCAAAGAGCAAAAATTAATCTAATTAAAAGAGATAAGGAAGGAAAGTATATCTTGCTAAATGGTACCACAGATAATGAAGCAATATCAATATTAAACATATATGCACCAAGTGGTATGACACCTAAATTCCTAAAGGAGAAGTTAAGAGAGTTGAAAGAAGAAATAGAAAGCAAAACTATAATAGTGGGAGATCCTCAACCTTGTTCTCTCAGAACTAGATAAATCAAACCACAAAATAAATAAAAAGTTAAAGAGGTAAGTAGAACACTAGAAAAGTTAGGTATATAGATCTTTCAAGAAAATTGAATACAGAAAGGAGTACACTTTCTTCTTGGCAATTCATGGAAACTGTACAAAATTAGCCATATATTAGGACACAAAGACCTCAAAATCAAATGCAGAAAGGCAGAAATAGTAAATGCATTTTTTTCCAATCACAATATAATAAAAATTACTTTCAATAAAAAGCCAGGGGAAAATAGACCAAAAAGCAATTGGAAACTAAATAATCTCATTCTAAAGAATAAATGGGTGAAACATCATCATCATAGACACAAATCATAGACACAAATAAAAATTTCATCCAAGAGAATGACAACAATGAAACAACATACCAAAATTTATGGCATGCAGCTAAAGCAGTAGTAAGGGGAAATTTTATATCTCTAAATGTTTGCATAAAATAGAGAAAGAGAAGATCAATGAATGGGGTTTGCAACTAAAAAAGCTGGAAAAACAACAAATTAAACCTCCCAATCAAATACCAAACTTGAAATTCTAAAAACAAAAGGAGAGATTAATAAAATTGAATTAATAAATAAAACTAAATTTAGTTTTATTAGTTATTTAGTTAATTTAAACTTAAATTTTAGTTAGAAAAAATTTGATAACCTAAGTGAAATTGAGGAATACCTACAAAAATATATATTATACAGATTAACAGAAGAGGAAATAGATTACTTAAATAGTCCTATTTAAATAGAAAAAAATATATAGAACAAGCTATTAATCAACTCCTTAAGAAAAAATCCCCAGGACTAGATGGATTTACCTGTGAATTTTACCAAACATTTAAAGAACAATTAACTCCAATACTTTATAAACTATTTGAAAAAATAGGGAATGAAAGACTGCTACCCAATTCCTTTTTATGATACAGATATGGTACTAATATTTAAACCAGGTAGGAAGAAAACAGGGAAATAAAACTATAGACCAATCTCCCTAATGAATATTAGAAAGAGATTACAGAAAATCATCCCAGCATAATATATCATGACCAAATAGCATAAATACCAGGAATGCAGGGCTGGTTCAATATTAGGAAAAATATTAGCATAATTGACTTTATCAATAACCAAATTAAGAAAAATCACATGATTATTTCAATAAATACAGAAAAAGCATTTGATAAAATCCAACACCCATTCCTAATAAAAACACGAGAAAATATAGGAATAAATGGACTTTTTCTTAAAAGAGTCAATAGCATCTATTTAAAACCATCAGCAAGCAGCATATGTAATGGAGATAAACTGGAACCATTCCCAGTAAGATGAAGGGTGAAACAAGGTTGCCCACTATCACTATTTGTAATATTCTGGTTAGTTTTCTGTAGGTCCTCCAAATGGTGTTTGGTTTCAGCAGAATAATCACCATGAGAATAGTCAGGGATATAAAATGTAATGTCCTGGTTAACTTTCTGGAAGTCTTGGGACCAGCCTTGGTCTCAGCAGAATAATCACCATGAGAATAGTGAAGGATAAAGTCCAAAATCTTTATTATCTCCTTCAAAGTCTGGTTCCTTAATCTAGGGACAGGCTAGCTTTCTGGAGGTCCTCCAGAATGGGTCTTGGTTTTAGTGGAGGAACACAAGAGGCAGAGAGCCACCAGAGGCTTGAACAGAGGCTGGTCAAGTATTCTCTCCCAAAGTAGAGGAGGCAGAAGAGTTACCATGAGGCTGATCAAAGATGAAATCTCTGTGACTGACTTTGTCCTCAGTTTAAATACTCTATTACAATTATATCACCAGTAGAACTATATATCACCATGCTAAGTACTAAGTATATGTAAAACTGGGATAACCATTGTCTTATCAATTTCATTGAGTTAACACCTTGTTGTAGTATTAAATCAATCATACTGGATCTTCAGTTATATTTCTCCAGAGTTCCTGCCCTTTACAACCATTATTATTCAATATTGCATTAAAAATGCTAACTCTGGCAATAAGAGAAGAAAAAGATTAAAAGAATTAGAGGAGGTAATGAGGAAACCAAATTATTACTCTTTGCAGATAATATGATAGTATACTTAGAGAACCCTAGAGAATCAACTAAAAAACTATTAGAAACAATCCACAACTTTAGCAATGTTGCAAGATACAAAATAAATTCCCATAAATCATCAGCATTTTTATACATCACTAACAAAAGCTGACAGCAAGAGATACAAAGAGAAATTCCATTTAAAATAATTGTCAATAGTATAAAATATTTAGGAATCTATCTGCTAAGGGAGGCTCAGGAACTATATGAACAAAACTACAAAACACTTTTCACATAAATAAAGTCAGATCTAAACAATTGGCAAAATATTAAGTGCTCTTGGATAGTTGAGCGAATATAATAAATATAACAATACTTTCTAAACTAATTGACTTATTTAGTCTTGTGCCAATCAAATTCCCAAGAAACTATTTTACTGACTAGAAATTATAACAAGAAAATTCATCTTGAAAAGAACAAGAATTTTAAAGGAATTAATGAAAAAAGCAAATGAAGGTGGCCTAGCTATACGGGATCTAAAATTATATTATAAAGCAGTGGTCATCAAAAACATTTGGTATTGGCTAAAAAATAGAGCAGTTGATCAGTGAAATAGGTTAGCTTCACAGAACAAAATAGTCAGTGACTATAGCAATCTAGTATTTGACAAACCTAAAATCCCCAACTTTTGTGATAAGAATTCACTATTTGATAAAAACTGGGAAAATTGGAAACTTGTAGGACAGAAACTATGCATTGACCCACACCTAACACTGTATACCAAGATAAGGTTGAAATGGATTCATGATCTAGACATAAAGAATGATATTATAAGCAAATTAGAAGAAAATAAGCTATTTTATCTCTCAAATCTATGAAGGAGAAAGGAATTTATGATCAAAGAACTAGAGATCATTATTCATTACAAAATAGATAATTTTAATTATATTAAGTTAAAAAGTTTTTGTACAAATAAAACTATTGCAGACAAGATTAGAAGGGAAGCAATAAACTGGGAAAACATTTTTATATTCAAAGGTTCTGATAAAGGCCTTATTTCTAAAAGGTATAATTTACTCAACTTTATGAGAATTCAAGCCATTTTCTACAATTGATAAGTGATCAAAGGATATGAACAGACAATTTTCAGATGAAGAAATTGAAACTATTTGTAGTCACATGAAAAGGTGCTCCAAATCACTATTGATCAGAGAAATGCAAATTAAGACAAATCTGAGATACCACTACACACCTGTCAGATTGGCTAAGATGACAGAAAAATATAATGACAAATGTTGGAGGGGATGTGGGAAAATGGAACACTGATACATTGTTGGTGGAACTGTGAATGGATCCAACCATTCTGGAGAGCAATCTGGAAATATGCTCAAAAAGTTATGAAACTGTGCATACCCTTTGACTAAGCATTGTTTCTACTGGGCTTATATTTCCTTTTTTTTTTTTTTTTAACTTTTTATTAACAGAACCACTCACTTTGTTCTGATTTTTCCCCTCCTTCCCTCCACCTCCTCCCCCAGATGGCAAGCAGTCCTTTACATGTTAAATAGGTTATAGTATATCCTAGATACAATATATGTGTGCAGAACCGAAGAGTTCTCTTGTTGCACAGGGAGAATTGGATTCAGAAGGTATAAATAACCCGGGAGGAAAAACATAAATGCGAGCGGTTTATATTCATTTCCAGTGTTCTTTCTCTGGGTGTAGCTGCTTCTGTCCATCTTTGATCAATTAAGGCTCTCTTTATCAAAGAGGTCCACTTCCATCAGAATACATCTTCAAACAGTATTGTTGTTGAGGTATATAATGATCTCCTGGTTCTGCTCATTTCACTTAGCATCAGTTTATGTAAGTCTCATCAGTCCTCTGTGTATTCATCCTATTGGTCATTTTTTACAGAACAATAATATTACATAACATTCATATACCACAATTTACTCAACCATTCTCCAATTGATATGCATCCATTCAATTTCCAGTTTCTAGCCACTACAAACAGGGCTGCCACAAACATTTTGGCACATATAGGTAGGTCCCTTTCCCTTCTTTAGTATCTCTTTGGGGTATAAGCCCAGTAGAAACACTGCTGGATCAAAGAGTATGCACAGTTTGATAACTTTTTGAGCATAGTTCCAAATTGCTCTCCAGAATGGCTGGATGTGTTTACAATTCCACCAACAACGTATCAGTGTCCCTGTTTTCCCACATCCCCTCCAACATTCTGCATTGTCTTTCCCTGTCATTCTAGCCAATCTGACAGGTGTGTAGTGGTATCTCAGAGTTGTCTTAATTTGCATTTCTCTGATTAATAATGATTTGGAGCATATTTTCATATGGCTATAAATAGTTTTAATTTCTTCGTCTGAGAGTTGTCTGTTCATATCCTTTGACCACTTATCAATTGGAGAATGGCTTGATTTCTTATAAATTAGAGTCAGTTCTCTATATATTTTGGAATATATATATATATATATATGTTAATTATATATATTTGGCCTTTATCAGAACTTTTGGCTGTAAAAATGTTTCCCCAGTTTATTGTTTCCCTTCTAATCTTGTCTGCATTTGTTTTGTTTGTACAAAAACTTTTCAATTTGATATAATCAAAATTTTCTATTTTGTAGTCAATAGTGATCTCTAGTTCTTCTTTGGTCATAAATTCCTCCCTCTTCCACAGGTCTGAGACGTAAACTATCCTATGCTCTTCCAATTTATTTATAATCTCATTCTTTATGCCTAGGTCATGAACCTATTTTGACCTTATCTTGGTGTACGGTGTTAAGTGTGGGTCAATGCTGGGCTTATATTTCCAAAGAGATCTTTAAGGAAGAAAAGGGACCCAAATGTGCTAAAATTTTTGTGGCAGCCCTTTTTGTAGTGGCAAGAAGCTGAACACTGAATGGATTCCCATTAACTGGAGAATGGTTGGATAAATTATGATATATGAATGTTATAGAATATTATTGTTCTGTAAGAAATGACCAGAAGGATGATTTCAGAGAGGCCTGGAGAGACTTATGTGAATTCATGCTAAATGAAATGAGCAGAACCAGGAGATCATTATATACTGCAACAAGGAGACTATACAATGATCAATTCTGATGGACGTGGCTTTCTTCAACAATGAGATGATTCAAACCAATTCCAATTGTTCAGTGATAAAGAGAACCATCTATACCCAAAGAGAGGACTGTGTGTGTATCACAACATAGTATTTTCACTCTTTCTGTTGTTGTTTGTTTGCATTTTGTTTTCTTTCCCAGTTTTTTTCCCTTCTTGATCTGATTTTTCTTGTGCAGGAAGATAACTGTATAAATATGTATACATATATTGGATTTAACATATATTTTAACACATTTAACATGTATTGGGCTACCTGTCATTTGATGGAAAAGGTAGCGAGAAGGCAGGGATAATTTGGAACAGAAGGCTTTGCAAGGGTCAATGATGAAAAATTACCCATGCATATGTTTTGTAAATAAAAAGCTTTAATAATAAAAAATAAACTATAGCCAACTGAAGAAGAGAGGAGAAAAGGGGGGATAAAGAGAATAATGAAAAGAGAAAAGAAGGAAAATTTGAAACTCAAAATCTTGTAAAAATGAATGCAAAATTTTTTCTTGACATGAACTGGGGAAAAATAAGATATATTTAAAAAGTAAGTAATTCTACAACCAAAAAAAAAAAAAACCCAACTATTATTAGGAAGCTATGCATAATAAATATATGAGACAGATATAACTACCTGGGACAAGGGGATAAGGGAAGATCATATCTAGCTAGAGGGAAAGGGAAAGATTCCATGCAACAATGACTTTAGGTGAGTCAGGTTTTAAAATTTACATAGGATTTTAATAGGTAAGAAGAAAAGGAAGATATTGTAGACATAAGGAATAGTAGTATGAGTAAGAGATTGGAAACATGCAAAAAAGTGTAGAATAAAGGCACAGAAAAACATTCTATGAATAGAATGCTGGGCAATAAAAGTTTCATAAAGGATAGCATTAGAAAATTGCATGACTAGAAAAGGAGGTGGTCTAGTTATGTAATGAAAGTCATGTTATGTCAAGAGATCTAAAAGACCCTCCAGAATGATGGATGGTCCATACTCCTCCTTCTGTGTGTGGGGAGTCCCCCCTGCTCTGGATTTAAATTTTCAGGAGGACATAAACAAAATTAGCTATATTAACAAATAAGCAGAATAATATCAATTAATAAAATTATATTAATAAATAAGAAAAATGAGAAAGCATGGATGAATTGTGATCTGGAATGAGTGATGAGTAAATCAATGAAAAAAACTTTATTAAATAACATGTGCTTATACTATACTAAACACTGGAGCTACAAATACAAAAGTGGAGATAGTCCCCAACATCAAAAGGCTTACACTCTAATGGGGAAGATAGTGGATGGTGGTCAGGGAATGATATTTGGGTTTGAAAATTTATAGGGCTGATGAATGGAATTATCAGGAAAACATATTCTTTCCAGTGATTTGATTATGACCACAGAACTAGAAAGATATGGGGAGATGGAAGGGTATTGGCAAAAAAAAAGATTAAATTGTAAAATGACATATTTTGGAGGCTGTCTAGAAATAGTAGGCACTCACCAATTATGACAGGGGTAGGAAGAAAATAATGGGTTTCTGAGCTGAAAACTTTTATAGATAGATCAAAAAATAATAGATTTATTTAAATGAAAACAATACTAGAATACTTTATGTATAAAATGTTTAATGAAGTTCAATACTTTGAAATTTTGAAATATGAAATAAACTATTAAAATTATCAAAATGTGGAGCTTTCAAACAAATGAAAGGCTTTTAAAAATAAATTCTTAATTTATAATAATAATAAATATTTCATTTATTAAATTTATTATCTATATAATATAACATATAATATATAAAATAATGTAATAAACATAAATTTATTAAATTATTGAATAAATAAAAGTAATACATAAATAAATGAAATATAATTTATAATTAAGAATTTATAAATTCTTAATTTGTAAAGGCTGCAACTGGGACTCAGCCCTGGTATTAAAAAAAAAATAAACAAACACATAACAAAACCAAAAAAATAAACCCAGAATAGTAAATATTTATCAAGAACTCAATATTGCAATATACAATTCCAAAAATCTTAGTGTAATCTTAAACTATTAGCTATTTTTTTGCCAGCTGTATTTGCCAAGAAACTTCCAAGGGTGGAACCAAGAAGGAGTAGAGAGAGAGCACTCAGCTAAGTTCTCCCAGCATCACCCTCCAAACAACTTTAAAATTACACCTCAAATAGAATTCTGGAGTGGCAGACCCAGCACAAGGTCAGAGTGAAACATTCTTTTAAGCAAAGAATAAAATGTCAGAAAGAAAAAATCTGTGAGATTGTGGTGTAGGCTATTTGGAGTCTACATAGACAAAATAGCAGCATTGGGAGTAGGTGGTAGTGACAGAAGTAGCAGCAGCTTAGAGAACTTTCAAGTAGGAGATGCTAAGGGGACCTGGAAATTGGTTGGAAAAAGATTATAGTGCACCCTATGTGCACTTCTGGGGCATGGTTTAAGGGCAGGTAGGAATACTTTTGTTTAAGAGAGATGGAAGCCTGGGGAGCAATATCATGCCTGGTCCCAAGAAAGAAGGATTTCTGAGAAGCAGTACTAATTGCAATCCCAAAGGATCAAAGGCAAGATTTGGGTAAAGATCAGAGTACATTCAAAAAGAGCAGTTACCACCTCTCTCTCCAGATCATACCACTTTAGCAGCACCTCAAACTTTCAAACTTTCAGAACTACCTCAGAAAAGAGTGGTATGAAAAAAACTGAAGCTTGAGACTGTCCCTATCTCCCTATATAATTGGAAACAGAACTCAACATTAACTTAACATTCCAAATCTAGAAAAAGAGATGCATAAATTAGCAAACAATAAAAAAGACTTGACTTTTTATAATAGTGACAGGGAAGATCAAGACACAAATTCAGAAGGAGACTATGAAGTCAAAACACCTACAAGCAAAGCTTCACAGAAAAATGGGAAATGGATGCAGAATCAGCAAGAATTATTGGAAAAATTTTAAAAATTCTTTAAAAAATCAAATAAGAATAATAAAGTAAAAATTAGGTAAAGAAATGAAAACAAAAAAAAAGTATAAAAAGACATTTAAAAGAGGCACAAAAATAATGAAGAAAATAACACCTTAAAATCAGGATAGACCAAATTGAAAAAAAGAAGTACAAAAACTCAAGAAAATAATTCATTAGAAATTAGATTTGGGCAAGTGGAAGCCAATGATTCTATGGGACACCAAGAAGCATCAAGTTAAAAGAATGAAAAAAAATAGGAAAAAATATGAAATATCTCATAGGAAAAACAACTGCTCTGGAAAATAGATCAAGGAGAAATAATGTGAGAGTTATTGGAGTACCTGAAAGCTATGATCAAAGAAAGAGTCTAGACATATTTCAACAAATAATCAATGAAAACTGGTCTTATATTTTAGAACTAGAGGATAAAATAGAAATTGAAAGTATCTACTGATCACCTCCTGAAAGAGATCTCAAAATGAAAACTCTTTAAAGTATTATAAATAAATTCCATAGCTCCCATGTCAAAGAGAAAGTCAAGGAACCCAAAAGAAAGCATTCAAATACTATGGAATCACAATCAGGATCACACATGATTTAGCAGCTAGAACATTAAAGAAGCAAATGGCTTGAAATATGATATTCTGGAAGGCAAAAGAACTGGGATAAAAATCAAGAATAACTAACTTCTCCAGTAATACTGGGATTAATCCTTCTGGGGAAAAATTATTAATGAAAGAGAGGACTTTCAAGCATTCCTGATGAAGACAAAAGGTAAAAAGATTTTGATTATCAAATACAAGACTCAAGGGAAGCATAATAAGATAAACATGAAAGAGAAATAATAAGGAGCTCAGGAAGGTTTCTATACAAGAAGAGGATACACACACACACACACACACACACACACACATATACTAAAAACTTTATTATTATTGCAGTTAGAAGGATTCTACATAGAAATGTGTGAGAATAAGTTGATTAAATTTCATTAATGGTAAAAAATGGATAGGTGAGAAAGAGGGATTTTATTCAGATTGTATTGGCATATAATTGGGCAAATGAACCTAGTTATCACTTTGATTTCATCTTCATTGGTGGTGCATTTGCTTGTTTCATTTTTCATATTGTTGATTTTTAAAAATCAAATTAACTGACGGTTATCATATTTTTTTTAAAAAAAAACAAGCTCCTAGTAATTAGTTCAGTTATTTTTTACTTTTCAATTTCATTGGTTTTATTAATATTTTATGGGATAAGGGGAAAGGGAGAAGAAAATGGTGGAAATTAGCTCACATAAAAGATGCGTACAAGCAATAGCTTTTACAATAAAGAGGAAAATGGTGGGGGGGGGGGAGGAGAGCACAGCAATGCTTGAACCTCTCTCACATCTAAAGTGCTTTAAAGAGAGAAAAGATATATACATATTCGTGACAAAAATCTATAATACCCCAGAAAGATTAGGAGGGGAAAGGGATAAGAGAAAAGAGGATGTAATAAAAGGAGGGCAGATAAAGAAGGCAGAAGTTAGAAATAAAACAGACATTAGAGGAGCGACAGGATAGAGAAAGCTAAAGCAAATAAAATAGGATGCAGGGAACTTCACAGTTTGCAATCATAACTATGAATGTGAATAGGATGAATTCATCCAAAAAATGGACTCAGATAGTACAATGGACCAGAAACAAGAAACCAAGAATATGTTATTTATAAGAAATAGCTGAAACAGTAGATTCTGCTGGAACAGAATCTGCCATGCTTCAACTGAAGAAAAAAGGCAAGGATAGCAATCATGATCTCAGGTGAAGCAAAATAAAAAAAAAAAAAACTAGAAGTGATTAAAATGATAAATCAGGGGAACAATGAGCAATGAAATGATATCAGTACTAAACATATATGCATCAAATGGTATAGCATCCCAACTCTTAATAGAATAGTAAAATGGATTATAGGAGGAAATAACCAAAAAACTATATTAGTGTGGGACTTAAAGTTTTCCTCCAGAGCTAGAGAAATCTAACCATAAAATAAATAAGAAAGAAGTTAAGGAGATGAATGGAATCTTAGAAAAGTTGGATATGATAAATCCCTGAAGAAAACTGACCGGGAATATGAAATATACCCATTTCTCAGTTGTAAGTGCTTCTTCCCTCCAAATAACCATGCATTAAGGCATTAAAAAGTTCACAAATAAATGCATAAAAGCAACCACATTTTCAAATGATAATAAAGTAAAAATTACATTTAATGAAGTCATGGGAGTTTAAAACTTAATTGAAAATTAATTAACATAATCCTAAATAATGAATGAGTCAAAAAACAATCATAGAAACAATAATTTCATTAAAGTGAATGATAATGACACGATATTTCAAAATTTATGGGATTCAGTCAAGGTACTACTTGGAGGAAATTTTATATGTTTAAA
Source organism: Antechinus flavipes (assembly GCF_016432865.1). Classification (NCBI taxonomy): domain Eukaryota; kingdom Metazoa; phylum Chordata; class Mammalia; order Dasyuromorphia; family Dasyuridae; genus Antechinus; species Antechinus flavipes. The sequence goes on from NC_067401.1 coordinate 255,217,079, forward strand.
TGTGTTTATCAACAAAAAAGGAAAAAGCAGATCAATGAATTAGAAATGCAACTTAAAGAAAACTAGAAAAAGAGCATTATAATTCTTCAATTAAACACTAAAATAAAAATTCTGATAATAAAAGGACAGATTAATAAAATTGAAAATTAAAAAAAATTGAATAAAAATAGAAGCTTGTTTTATGAAAAAAAATAGTTAAACCATTGCTTAATTTGTTTTTTAAAAAAAGAAAACTAATTTACTAATATCAAAAATGAAAAGGGTGAATGAAACACCAATGAAAATGAAGTTAAAACAATAATTAATGGTTATTTTGCTCCAGTACATGCCAGGGAAGTTGGCAATCTACTGAAAGTGAAATATACAAAAATGTAAACTGCCCAGATTAACAGGAGAGGAAATAGAATAGTTACATAACCCTATTTTCAAAAAAGAAATTGAATAAGTTATCAAGAACTCCTAAGAAATCAAATGAACTTCCATTTCCAGAAAATTACAAGTAATTACAAACATTTAAGAAGCAATTAATTAATCCTAATAATATAAAAACCTCCTTGAAAAAATAGGTAAAGTAGGAGTTCTGCCAACTTCCTTTTATGACATAAATATGGTTTTGCTATCTAAATCAGAAAAAGAAAAGTAGAGAAAGATAACTATAGACAATTTTTTTAGTGAATATTGATGTAAAAATTTCAATAAAATAGTAGCAAGGAGATTACAGCAATATATCACCAACATTATACAGTATGATGAGCTGGAATTTATACCATAAATGTAAGACTGGTTAAATTTAGAAAAACTATCAACATAATTGATCATATTTATTTAAAAATATGCTTTCATCAATAATTACAACAATAGATTCAGAAAAAAGATTTTGATGAAATCCATTACTTATTGCTATTAAAATAGTAGAAACCATAAGAATAAATGGAATTTTTCTAAAAGTGAAAAATATTATCTAAAGCCAGGAGAAGCATTGTCTCTAATAGGAATGAACCTGAAGCCTTCTCATTAAGTTCAGGGGTGAAACAAAGACACCCATTTTCACCATTATAATTTAATATTGAACTAGAAATGTTAGCTATAGCAATAAGAGAAAAAAGATTGAATGAATTAGAATAAAGAAGAAGGAAATAAAACTATCACTCTTTGCAAATGATATGATGGTATACTTAGAAAACCTTAGAGAATCAAATAAAAATTAATTGAAATAATAACATCAGAAAAGTTGCAGGACATGAAATAAACCCACATGAATCATCAGTATTTCTACATCCTACCAACAAGACCAACAAAGATATATAAAGACAAATTCCAGTAAAACAACTGTAAACTACATAAATACTTGGGAATCTACCTTCTAAGACAAATCCAAGGATTATATTAACACAATTACAAAATGCTATTCATGCAAAGACAGATCTCAACAACTGGAGACATATTAATTATATAGGTCAAGCTAATATAATGAATATGAATTCTACCTAAGTTAATTTACTTATTCATACTACTCAAACTATGAAAGAATTATTTTATAGAGCTAGAAATAAATAGTTACAAAATTCATCTGGGAAAACAAAGGTCAAGAATATCAAGGGAATCAAAGGTAGTTTAGCAGTTCCAGATTTAAAACTATATTAGAAAGTGGTAATCATGAAAAAAAAAATCTGGTATTGGCTAAGATAAAAGTGTAGTGGATCAGTGGAACAGATTACATACATAATATAGCATATTAACTGATCAAAGCAATCTAATGTTTGATAAATGCAAAGATTCAAGCTTTGGGGGGTAAGAAATCAACATTACATAAAAACTGCTAGTAAAATTGACAAGCATTTTGGCAGAAACTAAGTATAGATCAATATCTTACACTGCTTAGCCAGAATTATAAGGAAGACAGGAAACCGGGAGAAAATGTTTACAAGTTTTTGTGATAAAGGTTGCATTTCTCAAATATATAGGAAACTTGAGTAAAATTTATAAAAATAAGAGCCATTCCTCAGTTGACAAATGGACAAAGAATATAGAGTTTTCAGAAGAAGAAATCAAAACTATCCATAGTCATATGAAAAAAAAATCTTCTAAATCACTGTCAATTAGAGACATGCAAATTATAATAATTCTGAGATACTATCTCACATCTGTCAGATTGGTTAACATGACACAAAAAGAAAATGTCATACCGGAGAGGATATGGAAAAATTGGTATATCATTACATTGTCGATAGAGTTGTCCACTTTTCTGACCTTTTTGCAGAACAATATGGAATTATACTCAGAAGACTATAAAACTCTACATATTCTTCACCTACTAATATCTTTAGTAGATCTGTATTCCAAAAAAGAAAAAAAAAGGGAATGGGACTTCTTCAAACAAAAATAATTATATTAAATTAATTTTTGTGATGGTAAAGGACATTAAGGGGATGTCCATCAATTAGGGAATGACTGAACACATTGTGGTATATGATTGTGATAGATATATTGTGCTATAAGAAGTGATGAGAAAGAAGGTTTCAGAAAACCTGGGAAGATTTATATGAATTAATGCAAAGTGAAGTTAGGAGAATATTGTACATAGTAGCAGCAATATTGTAATGATGATTGACTGTGAAAGACATAGCTACTCTGATTAAAGAAATAATCCAAGATAATTTCAAAGGACTCATGATAAAAAAAAATGCTGTCCATTGCCAGAGAAAGAACTGATGAGTGCTGAATGCAGATTGAAGATTGCTTTACCCAAAAACATTTAATTTTTTTTTTTTAGCTTTGTGTTTTCTTTTGCAACATAGCTACAAAATATGTTTTGTATGGCTTCACATTTGTACTCAATATCAAATTGCTTGCCTTTTCTTGGAGATGGGTGGGGGGAAGTGAATTTAGAATTCAAAAATTAAGAAAATGTTAAATATTTTACATGGACTTAAGATATACTTAATGAAATAAATGAAAAATAGAGAAAGCTATATTTGAGCTCAAATAGCTTAAGACTGCATTAATGCTTTCAGAATACCCTGTTTATTGTTTGAAAAAAATCAATTAAATTGTACATCTTGAATGTTAAGTACATTATCATTACTGTAGAGTTAGTTGAGATAGTTCACCATCATTCTGATATGTTGTTTTTTCTGCTAACCTCTTAGCAGCAGGGTGAAAACAAGCTAACTCACTGGATGGTGGGCGGTCTTGTTATGAGACTGTGATGAATGTGGCTATTAAACATTTAAGGAAAAAGATTTGCAAATTTTAGTGTTATGGAAAGTAGCTTTCCTGGGGTCTGTGCTCAGTTAAGTGATACAAAATAAAAATTTTGATTTAATTGTGCTCTTGAGAGCCCAAAAGGATAGGAAAGAGATTCTTGTTGTATGAAACTGTCACCAATGTAAGGAAAATCAATGGGAAAACCCCTATCCATAAGTGGATGCTTACCCGTAACATTGCCAAGGAAATTTCCAAATGGTGAGCATGATGAAAATGGCCTAGATTTGAAAAAGTCCCTGGTTAACTTCAGTGGTACTCATTACCCACTAAATGTTCTTACCAGGCAAGCTGAAGAAAAGAAAGCCTCTTAAGCCTATTACCTGTGAAACACAGAGGCAGGTTGGCTGCTCTGGATATCCTAGGCAGCTAAGATTTTAAAGAGCTTTGTGGGTTTGTTAGTGGTCAGCAGCTTTACTGCCCCTCACCTGCCTATGCTGTTCATAGTCATTGGGGACCCTGTGCTTGATTTCCTAGAACTCAAAGTGTCAATATACTAAGCTAGGATTAATTGGCCAAGGAGACAGTTTTGGCTGGATAATTAGGGTTTTCTTCCTCATGAAAGGTGTTGAATACTTCTACCACATTGCATATATATCATTCTTTACGACCTCTCATTAACCCAACACAATGTACCAGTGAGAGTGCCAAACAGTTACTCTCATTTGGCGTTGGAGGAAAACTAACATATTTATGTGCCTCGGCATAGCAAAAGTCAGATTTAATATCTGCATTATTTTTGGGCACGCATGTGTATGTGCATATTAATTCTCATATATCTAGAACTCTTAATTCCTTTGCTTTTTCTCTATCTTACATATGCAATTATATATATATATAATTTATGACACATGTGCACACATACACATTTATATAAAATTTATTCTGTATATATAATTATGTATACATAATTTATGCATATATGTGTACACAGGAACACACATTTATATGTAAAATTTATCCTGTATATGTAATTACATATATATATAATTTATAACATGCGTGTGCACACACTCATATAAAATTTATTCCACATATATAACTTGTTTGTAGATAGTTGTTGGTAAATTGTTTCTCCTATTAAACTGTCTCCTTGGGAAACTCCTTGAAAGTCTTCTATTTTTCTTTGTATTCCCAGTATTTGGCACAATGTTAAGGATATGATAGATACTTAATAAATACTTATTGATTGATTGGTGTTGAGAACTCCTGGTAGCCAAATACTCTCAGTGACAGATAAATTCTAATCTAAATTTGTATAGAACACCTGAGCACACCATTTCAGTAAGCACTGTCTTCTTATAGTTATCTATAGATTGTGCCAAATTCTGATCAGCAGATGATATCTCTATTAACTTGACTAGCTCCAAACCCACTTCTGAATCCTTCCTCAAGAGAAGTAGCATAGATGGAGCAGTGAACCTAGAGACAAGACGACTTGGGTTCAAATTCCAGCTCTATTATTTACTGACTGTGTGATTTTGGGTGATATTGGATATTACTTTTCATCTCTATAGAATGAGAGTTGAATAGGATGGCCTCTTAGGTCTCTTCCTGCTCTGAATATGTGATCTCATGATTCATGTTGGCACATTAAAAACCAGTGAAAACCTACTGGGATCCAAGCTCTCCCAGAAACACAAGAAGTAACACATGCTCCCTGAATGAGTGCCTGGGCACTGGACCAAAAAGAACCATGCTCTAAATGTAGAGACAAATTAGGGCCAGCCTCTAGAGGAGTGGATTCCTTTGGCAGACAGTAGCCAACACAAGCTCACTAATGCTATCTTCTTCAGAGATACTGCTCTCTGAATGACTCCCCAGTGAAGCTGGAAAAAAGCCAGAGTGATAATGAAAATCTTAGGGGTGGGAAGGGTGGCTCCCTGGCTGATGTGGCCACAGCTGCAGGGTGTGGGTGGTCTTGAACCAGAAAATCTTTTCCTCAGCTGAGTTGAGGTGGGTAGCAGTTGTGACAGCTTCATGTCTCTGTCACCTCCTATTCCTATTCCCTTCCTGGTGGGAGTTCTCCAAGAATCATTTTTACTCATAATTGCTTCCTTTTGTTTGTTCTCCAAATTTTACATGATTATGCCCACAATTTACCCACATATCACTTCACTCCTCAGGATTCCTGAATAATTTTACATCACAGTCCACATCAAGTCTGACTCCAGATCAGAACTAAACATTCTTATTTACAAGCTTAACTGGCTCCAAGATCAGGCACTGACCTGCCACTCCTTCAGGCAAACCTCTTTATGCGTTCCCAGCTCCACTCCTGCCCTTTTCTCTTTTTGAAATTAAAAAAAAAATTCTTCATGAGAAATTAACAATGTATATGGACAAAAACAAACATCTCAATATACAACTTAAGCCTTTTATCTTTTAAAACTTCATTTAAGAAGAGAAAGTAAATTTTGGTAAAAAAAAATTCAATGAAACAAAAATTTTCTTTATGATTAAAATAGCTTCACTATTTAATTTCATTAAACTTTCTATCTTTCAAAACATGCTTAAATCTTGTCTCCTCTAGGAAATTCCTTGGATTTATTATTTGTCTCCTGTTATCTTTATATTTTAGAAGCTAATGGTTTTATCTCTAATAGTTCCATATGTAATATAGTTATTAATATAATAAATGATGTTTATATTAATCTTAGAAGCATAGATTTTATAACTGAAAGACTTAGAGATCACTAATCTCAATCTTCACATATTAAAGATCCCAAAATTTAGAAAATTGATTTGCTTTGTCCTGGATCCCACAGCCAGTAAATATTTGATGTGATACTTGAGCCATGGAATTTCTGATCAAAGTCCAATACTCTATCCTCCTGGTAATTCTGCCTTCTATATTAACAAAGAATTTTGGCACATATATATCTCCAATCCTTATAGTGACCTTGTAAAATAAGTAATACAAGTATTATTATCCCTACTTTATAAATAAGGAAACTGAGACAGAGGGTTTGGTATCTTATCCTATTAATAAATATAATAAGATTTGAGTTTAAGCCCAGATTTTCTAAATCTACATCTTTCCCTCTTTTTCAGATAGAGTTGTATGGGTAGTAGAAAAAATAATGGTCTTGAGGTCAGGAGGACCTGAGTTCTTTAATTACCTCAGACATTTGGTGGAGTGGGATAGAACACTATGCCTGGAGTCAGAAGGACCTGACTTAAAATCAACCTCATAATTCAGACCAGTTCTGATAGTCTTGTGACTGAGAGAGCCATCTGTACCCAGAGGGAGAACTGTAGGGACTGAGTGTAGATCTCAACATAGTATTTTCATTTTTGTTGTTGCTTTTTGCTTACATTTTGTTTTCTTTCTTATTTTTTCCCTTTTTGATCTGATTTTTCTTGTGATTTTTCTTGATAATAGTAGAAATATGCATAGAAGAATTGCGCATGTTAAATATGTTTAACAATTGCTGTCTAGGGGAGGGAGTGGGAGGAAAGGAGGGAGAAAAAGATTTGGAACACAAAATTTCACAAGAGTGAATGTTGAAAACTATATAAATGTTTTGAAAATTAAAGAAAAAACCTTAAAAAAAATCCAACCTGAAACTCTTACCAACTCTGTGACCCTAAGCAAGTCATTTAATTTCTATTTACCTCAGTTTCTTAATCTATCAACTGAGGATACTAAGGACACTTACCTTCTATGGTTGTTATGAGAATCAAATGGGATCATTGTAAACTTAGCATAGTACTGACACATAGTAAATTCTGTATAAATGTTAGTGACAGTTATTACTATTGTTATTTTACGTGTTGACTATTAGCTCAGATACTTACTATGTGACCATGGACAAGCCATTTGATTTCTGCTTGTCAAAATATGGATACCTTTGTAAGGATGTCCTGGATCTAGCTCATACCATCTTGAGAGATACAGTTGCTCCATTTTCAGTGTGAGCTTTTATAACTTGGAAATAGTCATGATTGCTTCATTGTTTTGCTTGTTTAGATTTAAGTAAAGGGCAAAAACTATCAATGATGCAGATTAAATGTAAAATGTATTGTGTGAACATCCTTACTCCTCCCCAAACAAAAACCAGTTATTAAACATTTAGCAGCACAACATTGCCCTCTGGTCATTAATTTAGAATTGGAAGGCAATCTTAGAGGCTTGTTAAACATTTCTTATCATATTAAAATAAACAAAAAATAGTAGGTTTGTAGCTGAAAGACATATTTTAAGCCATTCATTTTATAGATGAAGAAATAGAGGCACAGGAAGTAAAATTACTTGCCTTTGGTCACAGAGGAAATAAGTGGCAGTGTCATAACTTGAACTTGGGACCTTTCAATTCAGAATCACCATAACATTCTCTTGATTCAGGACACTTCTTTCCTTATAGCTTTTAACAAAGGTTTACAAACTTCAAAACTCTCTATAAATCTTTGTTACTATTTTTTATTTACACATGTAAATAGTTATATTAGTTATCTATTATTTTTAAATTAGTCATTTAATAATATTGATTTTAATATTAATTAATATTATTATTAATCATTTAATATATGATCATAAACCATTATCTTTTATAATATCAATTATACTACAATTTCTTTGCAATGTTGCTGTTGTACAGTAATTTGTCAGTCGTGTCTAATTCTTCATGATTCTTTTTGGGGTTTTCTTGGCAAAGATATGAAATGATTTGCCATTTTTTTCTGCAGATCATTTTACAGATGAAGAACTAAGGGAAAGAGGGGTAAATGACCCAGATAGTAAATGTCTGAGGCCAGATGTGAACTCAGGAAGATATCTTCTTGACTCCAGACCCACCACTTTATTCACTGTGCCACCTAATAATTGTGATATGGTTACACTTAAAACTTTAGGGAAGAGGGAGGGGTTTTATTACTTCATAGATTGGCCTTTGCCTCTTCTGTTGCTCTTGTCAGTTTGAAGACAAAGCCATATTATCTCCATTGAGAATATGCTCCTGGCTGATCGTGTAATTATATTTCATTACATTACATTTGAACACTGATGGAGTAGCATGGACCTAGAGAACAGCTAATAATCATGGGTGTGGAAGCTGAGTATTGGATTTTAAACAATGCAACCCAAAATGAATTTCTTTTATGTCTTTTATATCACTGAACAGTTTTTATCCTCTTATAATACCAGAACCCCCATAGTTTTATTTTTACTTTTTCTGTTGGTCCCTGATAGTTAATTATCCCTAGGTGCAGCAACTTTTTAACTGCTGATTCCTATGATAAATTGAATGCACAGTAACTTAGAGTCTAAAACTGGAAGAGGCTCCAGAAACCATCTAGCCTGACCTTCACTGACTTATGGGTTATGGAGCCCTGAGAGACATGGAATTATTGTAAGAAATCTGTGAATCCACATGTACATCTAATTGTCATTTTGTGCCTTGATTTTTTTTTTAAATTGGCACTATGATTGTGTTGATATAGGACTGTGGACAGAATGATGGACCTAGAATCTGAAAGTCCTGAGTTGAGGTCCATCCCAAAACACTTACAGTTGTATGACCATGGGCAAGTCATTTAGCCCTGTTTGCCTCAGTTTTCTCATCTGTAAAATGAGTTGACAAAGAAAACAGCAAACCACTCTAAATCTCTTTGCCAAGAAAACCTCAAAGAAGCTTATGAAGAGTGTGAAATGACTCAACAAAAATAACATCATTATATGTCAGAGGTAGGATTCAAAGCTTTCTGACTCTGAAGTTAGCTCTCTATTAATTAAACCATTACTTCCTTTTCTGGGCTTGACTTAACTCTAAAAAACTGCAAATCATAAGCCTACCTTCTGTAGTCTATATAAACACTTCTTATAGATTTAAGTATTAATATTTTTCTGATGTATGTAATAAGATGCCATCATAATGAATAAAACATGCATTCACTTAAAAATCATTGCTTTGGTGATATGACTAACAAGATGAAGCTCTAGATATGTTTTCTGATCTTCATAATCTCTCAAACCTCTCCAAAGTAGAAATTATGCACCAAATATAAATTATCTTCAGTTGTCTTTTATGTTCTAGATACTTAGAATTCAAAAGAACATTAAGAAAAAAATCCATGAGCTAACGAACATATTCAGCAACCAATCTCTTACTGCCCATTTTGCTACCTGTATCTAAGTTGCATTAGTTAATCCAGTAAAATGAAAGCCCATATATCCTGGTCTGTGCCCATTCTTTCCAGTGCTGTTGAGATCTGGGCTTCTGACTGAAAGTTTTCTGGGGTCCCAGGGTCTAGTTGTGGACCAACATCCTGTGCTACCAAAAGATTTCTGTAGAAAACAATACAGAGGTGCTAAGTGAAATGAGCAGAATCAAGAGATCATTATATACTTCAACAATGATACTGTATGAGGATGTATTCTGATGGAAGTGGATATCTTCGACAAAGAGAAGATCTAACTCAGTTTCAATTGATCAATGCTGGACAGAAGCAGCTACACCCCAAGAAAGAACACTGGGAAATGAATGTAAACTGTTTGCATTTTTGTTTTCCTTCCCGGGTTATTTTTATCTTCAGAATCCAATTTTTCCTGTGCAACAAGAGAACTGTAAAAAATATGTACACATATATTGTATCTAGGGTATACTGTGACATATTTAACATGTATAGGACTGCTTGCCATCTGGGGGAGGAGGTGGAGGGAGGGAGGGAAAAAGTCAGAACAGAAGTGAGTGCAAGGGATAATGTTGTAAAGAAATTTTTTTTCAAAATTAAAAATAAAAATGAAAACAATACAGAGGGAAAGGGGAAGGACATCTATCTGGACCTGAAACAGAGTTCAACTTCACTTTTCAACCTTTCCTTTTCAAAATTTTAGACATCCAAACACCAAAAGACAGAAAGTTCCCTGGCTTCAGTGCTCTGAACTGCTGGGCCAGACAACTGAGGAAAAGAGGGAATGGGATGGAACTGCTGTGAAGCAATCTATTAAATTTGAGGGAAAGAGCCTAGCATCCAACTGTAACCAGTTCTGGGTCCCCCAAAAATCATTGGAGCAGAAATATAGGTTGGTGAACCACGATGGTGGGAAAGTGTTTCACTGATGAGTGCTCCCACAGGTGAAGAGAGATATTCTGTAAAGGGAGATGGACATCTTGTGCTGAGTATGGTCTAGAGGATTCAGTGCTTGAAAAGACCATTCATGCTTTCTCAGGAGAGAGGGTCTTAGAACTCCTGGGGCAACTTGCACTTGGGGGAGTGGAAGAGCATGGATTGAAGGAAGAAATTTTGAGGCAATTAGGGAATGAAGAGAAATGGGGAACAGATATTGATAGGTGGTGGGCTGCATAATCAGAGACATGGTTGAAGGAATGTTATCTCTAACATGCACAAATTAACATTATTATGGGAGTGAGACATAATGGAAAAGGAGAATCTATAGAGCAATCAGTAGCAGAAATTGCCTAGAGATGACCTAGAATGTAGATGTTATGAATCAGAGAATGAGGATCTAAAGTAGACATAAAAAATGATGGATAATGAAAAGAATGAGAGAAATACTATCTGGAAAGTACCATAAAACAAAACAAAAACAAAAAACAAAACACAGCACAACAAAACTAATGAATAAGACTAATTGTAGGGAAGGAGAGGAGGCAGCATATACTTGATGAGTAGCAAAAAAGAAAAAAAAAGGGTGTTTTAACTTAAAAATGCATATGGCTGATTAGCCTTCCTTTCTATTGAGTTCTCTATTTTTAAAATATTGCAGATATTTTTTGATGATTGCTGTAAGTATATAATATTATCTGAGATCCAGAAGTATTATTCTCCTTACATTGGTATTTTTTTTTTCATCATTTCCCATGATACTCTAGATCCTTTGCTTTTCCAAACATATTTTGTTAATGTTTTATCAAGTTCTATAAGGTAGCTTCATGGCAATTTTGTTAGTGTAGAATTAAGAGTATAAATTAAGTTTGCTTGTATTGTTACTTTTATTATATTGGTGGCCTAAATATCAACATTTAATATTCCTACAACTATTTACGCTGTTCTTTATCTCTTTAAGGAGCACTTTGTAATTGAATCTATACAAATTTTGCATGTGTGTGTGCATGTGTGTGTGCATGTGTGCCCATGTGCACCTTGACAGGTCGATCTCAAGATATTTTATGCACTTTTTTTTGTTATTTGGAATGGGATTTTCCCTTCTATTACTAAGTCTTGAATGCTTTTATTTATAGAGTAATGCTGTTGAATTTTTAAGCTTTGTTTTTTCTTCATTTATAAAAATGACTTAGATTTTTCTTATTGTTAATGATTTGGAACATACTTTCATGTGACTATGAATACTTTAAATTCTTTTGGGAATTGTTTATTCATATACTTTGACCACTTGCCTATTGAGGAATAGCTTTTTAGTGTGCATATGTGTATGTGTGTATACATATGTATGTATGTATATATATGTATGGTTGTGCAAATTGTTTATTCAGTATATTTTTCTTTTTTGATCATAGCAACTCAGCTTTTTATTTCCTCTCAATAGTATTTTATTTTTCCATATACAATGTAAAGATGTAAGACTTTGTGTTCCAAATTTTTCTCCCTCCTTCTTGTACCTCCCCCTTCCTCAAAATAGTTATGCAATCTGATATAAGTAAATATGTGCAATCCTTTTAAACATATTTCTATATTTGTCATGTTGTGCAAGAAAAATCAGATCAAAAGAAAAAAACTATAAGAAACAAACAAGCAGAAAAAAATGAAAATATTATTCTTTGAACCATATTCAATCTCCATAGTTCCTTCTCTGACTGTACATGAAAGGCATGAAATAGTGTCTCAGAATTTTCTTAATATCTCTAATCAATAGTGATTTAACCATTTTAAAATATGATTTGAAATGACTATTTTTTGCTGAGGCAATTGGGGTTAAGTGACTTGCCTTGTTTCACACAGTAGGAAGTGTTAAGTGTCTGAGGGCAGATTTGAACTCAGGTCCTCCTGACTTCAGGGCTGGTACTCTATCCACTGCATCACTTAGTTGCCCTGACTTTATTTTCTTGATCTGAAAATTGTCTGTCCAAATCCTTTGATTATTTATCCACTGGGAAATGACTTGAATTCTTACAAATTTGAGTGAATTCTCCACATATCAATTGATTATTAGTTATTTTAATTAAAATTATATAATTAAATTATTTTTATATTTATAATTAATTATCAATAAATTCATTCTAATTTTTAATTTAATTATTCAGTTTGCATTTCGTGGTGTTCTCTGGTTCTTTTATAGCCATTGTTTCCTACCTTCTCCAAAGACCTGACAGGTAGACTATTCCTTGTTCTCACTGATTTACCTAGATATCACCTTTTATAGGTAAATCATGAATCCATTTTAATCTTATCTTGATATAGAGTATTAAATGTTGTAGTTTCTGCCATACTATTTTTCCAATTTTCCCAACAATTTTGTCAAATAATGAGTTATTATCCCAGGAGCTGGAGTCTTTACATTCATCAAATACTAGATTACTATTCTTTCTTGTATACTTAACCTATTCCATTGATGCACTACTTTATTTCTGAGCCAGGACCAGATGGTTTTGATGACCACCACTTTATAATACAGTATTAGGTCTGATACAGCTAGGCTACATTCCTTTTCCTTTCTTCCACTTGAACTCCCTTGATATTCTTGGCCTTTTGTTCTTGCAGATGAATTTTGTTATTATTTTTTCCAGCTCCATAAAGTAATATTTTGGCATTTTGATTGGTATGACACTGAATAATAGATTAATTTAGGTAGAACAGTCATTTTAAATATAATAGCTTGGTTTACCCAACAGCGATTGATATTTTTATAGTTGTTTAGATCTCATTTTATTTGTGTGAAAAATATTTGTAATTATGTTCATATAGTTCTTGGCTTTGTCTTGGTAAGTAAACTCCTAATAATTTTATATTGTCTATAGTTATTTTAAATAAGATTTCTCTTTCTATCTCTTGCAGCTGGGCTTTGTTGGTAATATATAAAATGCTGATGATTTATGCAGGTTTATTTTGTATCCTGCAATTTAGCTAAAGTTATTCATTGTTTCCAGTAGCTGTTTAGTTGATTCTCTAGGATTCTCTAAACATACCATTGTATCATCTGCAAAGAGTGATAGTTTTGTTTTCTTATTGCATACTCTCTTCAATTTCTTTTTCTTTTCTTATTGCTAAAGCTAACATTTCTAATATAATATGTAATAAATAGTGGTGATAATAAGTATCTTTGTTTCATCCCTGATCTTATTGGGAATGCTTCTAGCTTATTCCCATTACATACATTGCTTGCTCATGGTGTTTGATAGATGCTACTTATAATTTTAAGGAAAGCTTTATTTATTCCTATAGTCACTAGTGTTTTTATTAGGAATGGGTGTTGTATTTTGTCAAAATGTTTTTTCTGCATCAATTGAAATGATATGATTTCTTTTCATTTTATTACTGATACAATCAATTATGCTGATAGTTTTCCTGAAGTTGAACCAACCCTGCATTCCTGTTATAAATGCATTGGTCGTAGTGTATCATTCTGATGACAAGTTACTGTGATGTCTTTGTTAATATTTTATTTAAGATTTTTGCATCAATATTCATTAGGGAGATTGTTCTATAATTTTCTTTCTCTGTTTTGGCCTGATTTATTTATCAGTACTAATAAAAGGAATTTGTTAGGATGCCTTCTTCCCCTATTTTCCCAAATAGTTTATATTGGAGTTAGTTATTCTTTAAATGTTTGGTAGAATTCATTTGTAAATTCATATAGTCATGGAAATTTTTCTTAGGGAGTTCATGGATGGCGTGTTTAATTTCTTTTTCTAAAATGGAATTATTTAAGTATAGTAGTTCCTTTTCTGTTAATCTGGGAAAACTATATTTTTTGTAAATATTCATCCATTTCACTTAGGTGTGAGATTTGTTCCCAATAAAATTGGGAAAAAATATCTCCTAATTATTATTAATTATTCCTCTTCATTAATGCTAAGTTCACCCTTTTAATTTTTGATTCAGGTAATTTGTTTTTTTCTTTCCTTTTTCTAATCAAATTAACTAAAGGTTTATCTATTTTGTTGGATTTTTCATAAAATAAAATCTTAGTTTTATTAATTCAACAGTTTAGTTTTCTTACTTTCAATTTTGTGAAACTCTTCTTTGATTTTCAGAATTTCTAATTTGGTACTTATTTAAAGGTTTTAAATTTGTGGTTCTTCTAGCTTTTTTTAGTTGCATGCCAAATTCATTGATTTCCTTTTTCTCTATTTCATTCATGTAAACATCTAGAAGTATAAAATTTTCCCTAAGAACTTCTTTGGCTGCATCCCATAAATTTTGGTATGTTGTCTTATTATTGTCATTCTCTTGAGTGAAATTATTAATTGAAAAAATTTGATTTGTTATTTGACCCATCCATTCTTTGGGATTAGATTATTTAGCTTCTAAATAGTTTTTGGACTATTTTTCAATGACATTTTATTACATGCAATTTTTATTACATCATGATCTGAAAAGAATGTATTTAGTATTTTCCCTTTCTGCATTTGATTGTGATGTTTTTATGCTCTATTACTTGATCAATTTTTGTATATGTTCCATGTACTGTTGAGAAAATGTACATTCCTTTATATTCTCATTCAATTTTCTTCAGAGATCTATTGTACCTCACTTTTTCTAAAATTCTATTCATCTCCTTAACTTCATTTTTGCTTATTTTGTGATTAGAACATAGCAACTTTTGAATACATTAACTAAAATATAAAGGGTTTGCAATCTGAGTTGATGGAATAAGTGCCAAGACTAAGAATATTACAGTAGTAATCGAAATATTTATTTAACGAAAGAATGTCCATTATAAGTAAGGCAATATGGTAAGCAATGGATGAGATTCATTCATTCATTCAACAAACATTTTGTAAATACCTGTTGCGTGTAGGATCTTTTATTAAGTACCAATATTGTCACAGGCTTGGAACTGTTCTTGGGAGCTTACAATATGAAGGGAGGAGAAGAAAAGAGATGTATACAAATAACTATGATATGTAGGAGATTAAGAAGACTTCCCTCTTGAGGTCATCAGTCTGCATTTGAGATCTACCAACTTTTTTTTGAAAAAATAACTTTGGTGACTGCATTTCAAGATAATTGGTCTTTATGAATTTAACTTTATGCATTTAAGAACATTTAAGAACTGCAAAGGAGTTTATAACAAAAAACAATATTAAGGACTCCTGCTCTAGGAATTTTCAATTTATTTAGTGAGTTCTAACATGTAGACAAATAACTATATTAAAAGTGACACGAGACTAGTACCATATGAATGGTATGACAATTAATATTTTTGAAAATTCCTAAGGAAAGGTCATTTGAGATTAGAATTCTCCTTAGGTCACAGATCATATTTACACAGACATAGAAGGGACATCAGAGGGCACCTAGTCCAACACTGTCATCTTAAAAATAAGCAAACTGAGGCACAGAGAATAAGGTCCTTACCCAAGCCCATAGAGGTAGGAAGAATCAGAGGCAGGATTTGAACAATTTTGAACAATTTGAACATTTTCCTACTGTGCCATAATGTTTCCTTTTCTCTGGAGAAGGCTTTTTATAAAGTATAGGATTTGAACTGAGCCTTACAAAAAATGAGTGAAATTTTTTAATGTGGCAATGACAGGATAGAACATTCTATGGACAGGGAATAGAATAAGCAAAAGCCTGAATGTGGTAAAAACACAAGGTGACCTTTGAAATTTGCTGGCCAATTGGACTAAAGTAAAATTTTGCTTTTAATTTTGTAGTTGAAAGATTTTTTTTTAAATCAGGGAGCTAATCTGTGGAAGGATATGTTTTCTTAATGTTTATAAAGAGAATTTTGATATCAAAGACATCTTAATGAAAACTTTGTCTTTGATTATATTATGTATCATTATGCTTTACTATAGTTCTAAAAATACAGGTTTTTTTTCCTTTGGGTAACAATAACAATAATAGGAACAATTAAAATTTAGATAATTAGCACTTTAAGGTTTGCAAAATTCTAAACAAATATCTATTTTTATTTTCACAACTCTGGTATAGAGGTGCTAGTATTATAATCACTTTGGAAATGAGGAAATTGAAGCATACAGAGATTAAGTGAAATGAGCTGTATTTAACCATGTAATTCCAGCAACCTGGGATCAAGGATCATTGATCTAGAACTGGAAGACACATCAGATATCATTTAATCCAATCTTCTCATTTTATACATGAGGAAAATGAAAACTAAGGTCACTAAATGACTTGGTTCTAATTTATGCAGTGTAATACAAGTCAGGATATAATCTAATTAAGGGAAATCTCATCACCAGCATCTTCTCCTGTCTCCTTTCCTGGCTGAGGGAGCAGTGATCCAAAACCCACAGGCAGTCATATGATCTCATCCCATGTATTAAGCCTTTTGAGTTCTATAGCTCTAGGATGAGGGAAGAAGGCAGAAACAAAATCATTATGTCTAGTTCTGGTTTTTAAGCTTTCCCAGAGGTCTGGGATTTTAGCACAATATCCAGCCTCATTGGACCATTAATACCAAGAATGTGAGAATGGTTCTTACCCCTAGTCAAGCCCTTATATGCCAGAGTTAAGCCCGCTCTGGGTTAAAAATCGAATGGTTAAATGTTACATGCAGGTTATTAAAGATTCTGCTTACTTTACAATGGTCTGTTAACAGCTCTAATGTCTTTAACATGTGCAGCCTATTGACTTTTAAGTAACATTTTATTGAAGTAACTGCCGTTCTTATTAGGCAGTAAGATTTACGCTTCATTTTCAGTCCTGAGTCTGGAGTCCAAAGGAGGGGATGGGAAGCCTTGCTATAAAGGTCAGGTGGGTTTGTTGGGAGATAAGAGATGCTCAGGCTGAATGGCTCCATATGGGCTGCAAGAGGATTTTGAGGAGTCAGAGAATTTTCTGGGGGGGAAAATAATGTTTAGCCCCAGATGAAATAAGACAGACAGGAACAATCCCTTCCTCATTAATGGAAATACAATTTGGAAAAAAAATAATTCTTGCAGATGTAGTTGGTGTGAATTATTTCTGTCATGTTTATATTCTATTTCCACTAATATTAGGGAATTGAAGCTTTTCCAAAGAAAGCTAGTTGAGCTTCTGAAAGTTGTATAGTTCTTTTACTTTGTCATTTGGAAACTCTCAATATTTAGTATATTTGGTATTCTTTTACTACTAGCTGCTAATAGGAAAAGGAATATTGGATAGGGATTGTGACATGTGCAGAATACTATAAACAAGTCAACCCATGAAGCTTTCCCTTACCCTGACCCCCAATTCTTACAGGCATCCCCATCTGCATACTCTCTTTTCTTTCTTTTCCAATCTATCCTTCCTGCTAGAGTTAAAATAATTCTACACATAGATTTAGACTTGCCAATCTGCACCATATCTGTGACATAAAGGGATTTATTAGAATTCCTTCTTCCCTAATTTTTCAAGTAGTTCATATAATATTGGAATCAGTTGTTCTTTAAATGTTTGGTAAAATTCATTTGTAAATCAATATGTCCATGAAGATTTTTTCTTGGGGAATTTATTGATGGCTTGTTCAATTTTTTTCCCCTAAAATGGGATCATTTAAGTATAGTATTTCCTTTTCTGTTAATCTGGGCAAGCTATATTTTTGTAAATATTCATTCATTTCACTTAGATTTGTAGACATACAACTACTCTGTCTGGTGTTCAAGACCCTCCACAATTTGATACACTACAATCTTTCTCAAATTGCTTCCTTGCACATATTTTGTGCCTTAGATAACTTCTGTTCTCTAAATACATACTATTCTTTGCTACCTCTATGCCTTTGCTTATACTATTTCTGATGCCTATAATGCATTCCCTCTGTCTCATCACCTATGGAATTTCTACCCCCTCATTAAAGTCCAACTCATATGGTACCTTTGGTCCTTCTTTTATACTGACTGATTCTCTCTCCTTTATACTACCTGTCAATCTATTCTTCAGACTTCAAATATTATATATTGTGATATATTATAGTTATTTGGGTTAGTATCTTATCATTCTCCTTTACTGAATGCTTCCAGATTGGCTGAGAGGAAGGAAACAATTTTTTAAATCTCTCAATCTCTCCCTTAATTCCATCATAGTGATCTGAACAGGCAAAGCATTATCATTGCAATCATATCTCCTCCCTTTGGAAATAGCAGAATCACAAAATGTGAAGTGATCTTCCATTTCAAGCAATACCCAAGCAAAAATAATATCTACAATAGTCTGAAGAATGGTCATCTAGTTTTTGTTAGGAGTCCTTCAGTGGTGGGGAACTTGCTACCTTTGGAGTTGGGTCTTTATATTTTAGACCAGCTCTTAATGTTAAGAGTTAAATTCTTCTTGGATCAACTAGGTGATATAATGTATAAAACACCATAACTGGAATCAGGAAGAACTGAATTAAAATCCAGCCTGACATATAGCTATGTGACTCTGGGCAAGTCACTTACCCCTGTTTACTTCAGTTTGCTCAACTGTAAAATGAGCTGGAAATGGCAAACCACTCCAGTATCTTTGCCAAGAAAACCCCAAATAGGGTCATGAAAAGTTAGACATGACTGAAATGACTGAACAACAATAACAAAAAATTTTCCTTCTGAGAAATTTCCATCCATTGCCTCAAACTTTGCCCTTCAGGGCAAAGGAAAACATAACAAATTGAACAAAGAAAACTTAGTCTCACATTCAACAACTTTCCAGATACTGAAAGACACAATTATATGCTGTGTTAAATCTTTTCTTCTCAAAGATAACCATTCCAAGTTATTTCAATCAGTCCATGAATAACATGGCCTTAACTGCCTTCTCTATCCTGATTACTTTCCTCTAGACAAGTTTCAGCTTATCAGCATCCTTCCTAAAATCTGGTTCCTAGTATAATAAATAATATTCCAGTTGTTTTCTGACAAGGGCAAATACAGTGGAATTATCATTTCTTGTTCCAGACTTAACATTTGTATTAACGCACCCCCAAATCACATTAATTGTTTTGTTTTTTAGCTATCATGCCATTGTGTTGACTCATATCAAACTTGTGGAGCACTGAAATTTCCAGGTTTTGTTGTCTTGCTCCACATCTCTTTCTTTGTACTTGTGCCATTGATTTTTTGAAACTAAGTGAAAGATGTAACATTTATCTCTATTCTATTTCTTTTAAAATTAATTTCCATGTCATCTGTTTTTCCATAACCTTCCTTTTTGACTCTATTATTCCCCTAATCAACATAATAGCTAAAAACTCTTAGTCTATCAACTGTATACAGAAGATAAAGGGATTCATTTTTGTTATCTGTTCTCTAGAATCATGTTTGGTCATTATAATTACAAAGCATTTAATTTTTATTTTGTGGTTGAGAGCATTTTCATTTTCATCATTGTAATAATTGATTATATTCTTTTCCTGGATCTACCTAGTTCCTTCTATATCAGTATCTATATCTTTTCATATTTTTGATTTATTCATTTTTGTGACTTAATAATATTATAATATATTCCTATACTTACTACAATTTGTTAGTTGATAGTGGATATCTACTTTTTTTCTTTTATTTCTTTTTCCCTCTTTATTACTATAAAAGTGTAGCTATAAATATGTTAGTGTAGATATTTCCTTGGGATATATACCTATAATTGTAAGGGAATGCTTCAGTCAGAATATAGAAATTTTCCTCCTTTCTTGGAATATTTCCAAAATGCTTTCCTAACCAATTCACAGCTTCATCAACCCATCATTCTGTAGTCTTTCTAACATTGATGGTTTCCATCTTGGTCAATTTTGTTAATTTCTTGGATGATATGTAAAACCTGAGAATTGTCTTGATTTGCATTCCTCTTATTTTAATTATTTATAACAGCCTCCCATAGCATTGCTAATAATTTGCATTTAATTTAATCTAAATTAGATTAAAGCCATTCTTAAACCTGTTAAGATCTTTTGGAATTCCTTCTCAATCATCCAGTAGTTTGCTTTTTATCCTTACTTCATATCATCTAAAAATCTGAAAAGATTTCTATTTCTTCAAACCAAGATACCTATGGACATGTTGAATACAATAGGATTATGGACAGACCATAGATGCATATTTTAGTAATTTCCCTTTAAGTTGACTATAACCCAAGTAATCAAACTTTAGATTGGGTCACTTAACCAGTTCTGAATCAACTGAACTCAATTTCCTCTAGCCCACATTTCCCCATTGTGTCCGCTGAGATAACATGTTGCCTTTCAGTTGCTTTCAATAGTATTCAGCTCTTCTTAACCCCTTTTCCAGTTTTCTTAGCAAAGATATTAGAATGGTTTACCATTATAGACAAGTAAACTGAGGCAAACAGAGTTCAGTGACATGCTCAAATTCACACAGTTAGTAAGTGTCTGAGGAAAGATTTGAACTCAGGAAGATATTTTTCTGACTCCTGGCCCAACACTCTAAACAGTGAATCATATAGCTGCTCCAGATAGCATGTGAATATGTTAAAGCTTCCCTGAAATAAATTACCTTGTTTATGTTATTTCCATGATTACCCAGTCTGTGGTAAAGTGGAAATATTTTTCCCCTTAGACTTTGCACAGCAATTTGTTGATATCTCTTGGGAGGTTGTTAGTAGATGCAGTGGACAGAAGTCTGGGCTTGGATCCAGGAAGACCTGAATTCCAATTTGGCCTCAGATATTTATTAATGTGTGAACCTGGCCAAGTCACCATATCTTGTATACCTTGATTTCTTCATGTGCAAAATGGAGAACCACTATCACCTACTTCCTAGGGTTGTTACCAGGATAAATGAGATAGTATTTGTAAAGTGTAACGTTCTTAGTTCGTTTTTCTGGAGGTCTTTGGGAACAGCCTTTGTTTCAGTCAGAGTAATGGCTACCACAAGACTAGCTAGAAGTTAAAGTCAAAATCCTTTATTATCTCCTTTGCAATCTTGTCTCCTTTCCTGGGGCCCGGGCTAGCTTTCCTAGAGGCCTTCCGGAGTTTCAGTGGAGAAGTGCAGGAGGCCAGCCACCAGGAGACTGACCGAAGATGGAATTGAATCTCTTTCCTTGGTTCTGAGAGCTTGAGCTCCCACCTGTCTTCTCTGCCCTTGGAATGAATCTAGCTGAGGCTCCCAACTTATATGCTTTACACTGAGTATAAACCAATCATTATATCACTAGGAAATCATTATGTGTTGTAAGATTAAATCAATCATACTGAACTTAGAGAACTAATAATCACCATGCTAAACTAGGTAACCATTGTCTCATCAATTCCACTGAATTAGCATCTTGTAACAATCCTTGTTTCAAGTTCAGAATTCTGGCCCATAACAGTAAAGTGCTCTGTAAAACTTAAAGTTTCAAAATCACACACACACACACATATATTTATCCACACTTACACACATATACATACATACATACATACATATATATATATGTATATATATATATACACACATACACACATACAACATATTTATATATATGCGCTAAATAAATCCTAGTTGTTATATATTGATCTTACTCTTTTTCTGTGTTCTTTATTATTTGTGTAGGCTTAGTATTACACTACAAGATTGCAAACTGAAAGCAGGGAACCTGTCTTCATGGATCTTCACAGAAATTCAAAGCTGACTATCTACATTTTGTCTAAAGACATTTAGTGAAAGGAGAATGGTTACTTCTGAGGCAACCCATTCTATTTTTAAGTTCGTTAGGAGACTTTTCCCCCCTTAAATCAAGCTAAAATTAACTTCTCTATAACTTCCCCTCCGTGTTTTTAGTTCTGTTCTCTGGGGACATGCAAAACCAAAACCAAAAAAAAGTTTAATTCCTCTTAAACATGCAAGCTCTTTTCATATTTGAAGGCAGCTATCATGTTCCCTTTATATCTTTTTATTTCAGGCTAAACATTTGATTGACTACCTTTGTCTTTCCCAGAACAGCTTTTTGCGCACAGTAAGTACCATGTATATGTTTGTTGAATTAAACTGATACATGAAAAATAAATGTGTATAAAGAGGAAAATTAGGAAGTAATTATTCAATTTGCAAAAAAATTATTTGATTTATGAAAAAGATTAACTGTAGACTCCCTTAAATAATAAAGTTTTCTAGGAAACTTAAAATGTTATTTAATTTCACATATAACATTTCGTCTATTATGAAAAGTAAAATAACATTTTTCCCCTATAGGATATTTTCCATTAGTTCTTAGTACCTTATATTCTTCTTAGGCAAACAGGTAAGTTTACTTTAATATTATCTACCATATTCTATTGAATAATGACAATAATAATAGATTGAAGTGAGAGGACCTGGCTTTGAATTGGTACTGCCACTAATTGCCTATATGGTTACTTGAACAATTAATTTTATCTTTCTAGACTTCTATTCATCCTCTATAAAATGAAGAAAATGGACTAATCTAGCTTTAAATCCTTTAATTCTGTGAGTATTTGAAATAGAAATTCACCAGAGAGTTGTAAAGAAAAACAAATAATGTACCACAAATGAGATCAAATATTCAGATGACTGAGCCATAAAGTCTATGGGAGAGTAAAGTTTGTGGAACCCAGTGATAGTGTGGGTGGAATTATGTTCGAATGAACCAGAGATTTTACGCTCCAGCCTACAGAAGATGTCATAATTTTCATCTAATTTTATGACCTGTGATCTAGCACTAGTAGGAACACCCATGAGCAAAAGATAGCTTTCACATAAGTTTTCAAGATCCAAGATAAGGTGGATGTGTACTTTTATGGTAGAAACTTTACCAAGAGATAAGAATTCACATCTAAATCTGGGCCAGTGTTATTTCTTCTGGGGTAAAGATATAATCTTGTCCTACTTGAAAAATCCCATCACCCATGTTTGAACCAATGGAAGATTACTTTCTGTCATAGTCACAAGGCTTAAATTACCACCTTTTCAGCCATTCAGAGACCTTGAGAAATGGAGTAATATATTCACAACAGGAGGAAAGTGCCAACAGAAACAGATCCTGAACTGGTTCCCAAACAGGATGACAAAAAAAAGTCCTCTCAGACCACACACAATTCTTCTGCATTGCATGTGGGCTCCTACAACATACACAGTCTTGCTTTGCTGTAGCTATATAACCATCAGAAAGAGTAATCTTTAGCCAGAGATGTGAATGCTCTTGCCACTTAATTAAATTTTGCACCTAGCTCAGCAACTCGGAATTTGTGTTGGTAAAAATGAGATGTTCTTTCTATGCTGTTTAGTCTCTGAATAAAAATCCTTCTGAAAAAAAGTTCTAATTTAGAATCATGAAATCACACACTATAAAGTACATAGTCTCTAGAAATATATTCAATGGTTCTTCTCTCAGCATTATTTTTCATCTTTAGCAATTAAAATAATTGAAGATTGAAATCAAGGTGAAGTGCTTGTTTTGAGAAGACAATAAAAACCAAAATACAATTAATAGCATATTGAATTATGTATTATACATAACATATTTGTATATTACAGAATATTGGGTTATAGAAATAGTACTTTTCTACAATATAATGAAAGTATTGAAACAGCCATCTACTGAGAGAAAGTATAATAGTAATATCCCTTATTGACTTTGTTTGGAGCAGGACAAGAGAATCTAACCTAAGGTCACGAAAATGTAATTCTGCTTCTGTTCTCCCTAATCAAACACAAGTCCCATAGGCACAGGCAATAAAAATCCCAAGGTTTGATGTACTTTATTCCACTCCCTGATTAATTGTAAACATACTTCACAGCATACATTGAGAAGGAGATTTCTTGTCAGACTTAGAAAACTCAACCATTATAAATTCCAAACAAAACAGTACCTCTCCAGGAGGTTTTCTCAACTCTGGTTAATGCTTTAGTCCCAACACCTTTAATAAAATCAAGGTGACAGACCATGAAAAAATGGACTTCAGTCTTTTTAGCTAATCTGATACTGTTGCTGAAAGATGCCTCTGGGCATCTGTGCAAGTCTTCAATAGAAATGATGGTGCTGATGCCAGTAGTGGTGATGGCGGCTTTGGAGGTGTGTGTATGGGGGGTTAGGGGTTGGGGTAGGAGGTCTGGATCAGGGAAACTGAAGGCTGGCTCCTTAAGGACAATTGCAGACCTTTGATATTTTAAACCAGTTAAAACACAAGGAGCTGAGGCTCAGCTGCCATACATTCAAAGAACATGTGGTAGAGTGTCATTTAAACACAAAATTTATTTTCCCATTAAAATTAGATTTTTTTCCTGGGGGATGGGGAAACTGATTACATGTTAAATGTGGTTTCATAAATTAACACTAGTGGAACATAAAGGAGTCTGAGAAATGGCATGAAATTTTTTTCATGCTATAGTCACCAACTCACACTTCATCAAAACACAAGACCAGACAGTGAAAATACAAACAGGCAATTTTGCAGTTAACTTAAAAATAGATCGTCAAAAACTATTAATCTTTCAGACTTTCTAGTCCTATATGCCATTAAAAAAGAAGATATAATTTTGTAATGACTTGTCTGGGAATTGGTCAAAAATAAACCTTAAATCATTTCAAATACTTAGGGAGACAAGGGATTTCAAGTTATCAATCTGAATTTTTATCTTAAAAGAAAATGCTCAGATGCGCCTATTATATCCCTATGGTCCCTTGTTTCTGTTGGCCAAATATTATTTAATAAGTATTACAGCATCTTTAGTCTCTGACATTTTAGTCAACATATCCTTTCAAAAAATGTTTTCCTCACCATGATGCAGTAGCTTTCTGAAAATTCCCCATGTGTAATGGAGGGTTGAAAATACTGCACTCCAAGGATTTCAAAATGTCAAATAGTTTGAGCTGTTCCCAAAGCCTTAGTACAACTAGGCAGACAATCAGGTCTGATGTGGCACATGGCCAAAATAAAGTGATCACAAAGAGAAGAATTGCAAAAAGATTATTCACAGCAAGAGCATAGCTATTTTTGCATAATCTAACCTTCCCTGGAAAAAAGAAATAAGGGCATTGCAATAAAATGGAAATAAAATACTTGCTTTCTTCTGATGACAGTACTATATGGAAAAATTAGAGAAACGATTGCCAGCAAGATATATGTAGAAAAGGAAAAAATGGCAAAACTCATGAGAATAACCATCTTAGTAAAATCATGTTAATTATCTAAATCTTTGGAAAGGCTTGAGTTATTACCATGGTTGGATCACTTAGAACTTTAATCATGCAAGTATTTTATCATTGTTGTTGAACATGTGCCCATTGATTAGGGAATAGTTAAAGAAATGGTGATTCACGAATGAAATGGAATATTACTGTGTTATAAGAAATGATTAGAATAAAGAATACAGAAACGCATGGGAAGACTTATATAAACTAATATGAAGTGAAATGAGGAGAATGTGGAAAATGACATACACAGTGACTATACTAATGTACATGAAAAAGAATAAAACAAAATAACTTTGTAATTATTTGTTGTTGTTAAAGTCATTTCAGGCATATTTGATTCTTTGTGACCTCATTTGGGTTTTTCCTGGCAAAGATACTGGAGTGGTATACTATTTCCTTCTTCCACTCTGGTTACAAATGAGAAACAGATAAAGAGGATTAAGTGACTTGCCCAAAGTCATACAGATATGGTAATTGGGGTTATGTGACTTGCCCAGGGTCACACAGCTAGGAAGTGTTAAGTGTCAGATTTGAACTCAGGTCTAGATCCTCCTGACTTCAGGGTTGGTGCTCTATCCACTGTGCCACCTAGCTGCCCTTAGCTATTACATTTTTGAAGCTGGATTTGGTCTCATGAAGATGCAACTTTTGGATTCCAAACACAGTACTCTATCTACCTTAAATTACTTTGAAATTATATTGACCAAACTTGGCCCAAAGAAGAGAAGAAAAAATGCATTCCCCCCATCTTCTTCACAGAAGTAGGAGACTGCATGTAAAATGTTACATATTCTGTCATAGATTGTTTCTTTTTCTTTCTTTCTTTCTCTCTCTCTCTCTCTTTTTTCTCTTTTTTTCTCTTTCTTTTTCTCTCTCTTTCACTCTTTTTCTCTTTCTCTTTTTTTCTTCCTTTTTTCCTTCCTTCCTTCCTTCCTTCCTTCCTTCCTTCCTTCCTTCCTTCCTTCCTTCCTTCCTTCCTTCCTTCCTTCCTTTCTTTCTTTCTTTCTTTCTTTCTTTCTTTCTTTCTTTCTTTCTTTCTTTCTTTCTTTCTTTCTTTCTTTCTTTCTCCTCCTTCCTTCCTTTATAAATATTATATCCTTTGATCCTTTAATCTGGGAGATAAATATTATTATCTCTACATTTTTATAATTAAGAAAACTGAAGCAGATAGTGGTGGAATTATTTCTCAGGGTCATATACATGGAAAGTGTCTGAGACCAGATTTAAACTCAGGTTTTCATAACTCCAGGCCTAACTTTCCAAACACTATGCCCCCAAGGGCAGGGGATAAGTACATGGTGAATGTAGATAGGCAGCAAAACCTTTAAATGGGGTATTATGAAGTAGAAGTAATATTAAGTTTATTAGCAAGGAAACATATGTTACTAAAAGAAGATGAGCTGCTCATGTGGTGAGAGCAAGGGGAAAAAAAAAAAACAACCTAAAAGGGTATCCTGCTACAGTGATTTCCTTGTAAGTTCAATTCAGAGTGGACCCTTTATTGAAAATTTCTGGAAGATTTGCCTGGTATAGCCTGCAGGGATAGAAATCTGCATCAATGGAGAAAATATCCACATCTTTGAGATCATGGATTCACTTGAGTTTTGAGTTGTTATTATTAGTGTTATTAGAAAATATACAATATGTAGAGTATGTACTATCCACATTTTATAGATGAACACTAAGGCATGGGAATATTTAATGACTTGAGATTAGAAATCCTAATTACCAACACATGGATAAGTATTTACAAAGGATCCTGAAAGTACACATATAATAGCAAGCAAAGACTTCAGTCATTTATCTGGCAAGGATTATTAGAGATATATTCATTGACAAATTTCTATCAAATAAAACCACAATATGAGGAAAATGAAAATTATGATATATGAAAATAAGTGAAGAAATTGGGAAGTTTAGCTTGGAGGGAAGATTAATAGAGGCATATAGCTTTAAATCTTTGAAAGGCTGTCATGTAGAATCTATTAGTTAATCAAAAAAATACAAGTATTAAGCACTTAATATGTTTCAGGTTCTGGGGATAGTAAAAGCAAAACAGTCACTACCCTCAGGGAACTTATCATCTAATAGACACAACATGTGTAGATAGATATAAAATATGTTTAAGATAATTAATAAAGATAATATTATTAAATAATATATTGATCATAATTGTATAATTATATGTAAATTACATATTGTATAATTAAAGATAATTAGGAAATATTAGGCATATTATATAAATATAAAATAATGTATTAAACACTTAATTATAATTATTTTGTATATAAATGTAATTACATTATATAAAATCATATAATTGCAATAAAGATAATTATAAAATAGATATAATTTTGCTGGAAATGGGGAAATCAGAAATGCCTTCATAAAAGATAATGCTTGAATTGATCCTTGAAGGCAACTAGAGATTCTAAGACTATTGTTCATTTATGTTTGATCAATGGATTTTGGCCATGGGGTTTTCTTGGCAAAAATATTAGAATGGTTTTATATTTCCTTCTCCAATATATCCCCATTTTACATATGAGGAACTGAAGCAAATAGGAGTTAAGTAATTTGTTCAAAGTCTGAGACACTGAAACACAGTGTCTGAGGATGGTTTTGAACTTAGATCTTCCTGCCCCTAGGCCCAATATTCTATCTACTATATTACGTAGCTTCTCCTAAGGATTCTAAGATTTGTAAGTGAGAAAAAATGGAAGACAACCAGTGCAAATGTATAAAGAGAGAAGAGAAAATGTCAACATAAGGAACATTAAGTTCTATTTGGTTGGATTGAGTAATGTGTAAAAGGTACTAGGTGTAATTAAGCTAGAAGGATAGTCTAGGAACAGGTTATGAATGGTTTTAAATACTAAAGAGTTTAAATTTGATTCTAAAAGCAATAGGGAGCCACAAGAGTTGATTAAGTATGGGGAAACAAAATCAGACTTGTATGCATTTTTCTATACCTGTGAATTTTTTTTTTTTTAAAGTCACTTTGGTAGCTGAATAAAGGATGGATTAGAGAAGAGAGATTTGGGGTAGGAAGACAAATTAGGTTTCCTACAATACATACTCCATTTGTATTACAATTATCCATTTGAGAGATAATAAGTGCAGAGGGGATGGGAATTAAAAATGTTCTGTTTGTTCTTAGAGGACAGAATTAGACGTCTGGATCACTTCCCTCTCTCCCCCAACCCCAGCACCATATTGTAGGTAGAGATTCAAGTTGAATTATGGGACAAGTTGAATGACCTCTGAGTCCCTGACCTTATAACTCTGAGATCCTGTAATTCTAAAAGTGTATGTTCTAGGTCACTTATGTCCACAATTTCTGTCAACTCTCATTCAATAAATAGAAGTGGGGTTTGGGCATGAGTTAGGTAAGGGATTTTAAGAAAAAAATCCAAGCCCTAACATTAATGGTGTTGTGATTCAAGGGAAGTGGGAAGGAAAAGTGGATTTGACTATTTCTTCTGAGATATGAGGTAAGTTAGGGCATATGTTATTTCTTTCCTGAATAAGTCACTTGTTAGAGTTTCTAAGCATATATTTGCAGTATATAGAATGTTCAAGGAGGACCATCGCCTTTAATATGATAGCTTGCCAGCCCTTCTCAGGGGCTGCTCAACCACCTTTTGTGTCCACTTGATATCCAACTCTCACCTGTGACTCCAAGAAGCTATAGCATGCACAGTGGCCACACTTCAGTAAAAACATCTCAGTAGTGAAGTGAGCAGAACCACAAGAATATTGTACACAATAATAGCAAGACTGTGTGATGAGCAGCTACGACATACTTGGCTCTTCTCAGCTATACTCTGATCCAAGACAATTCCAATAGATTTGGAATGGAAAATGCCTTCTACATCCAGAGAAAGAACTATAAAGATTGAATACAGATCGAAGCACACTTTTGATGGTGTAATTTTTCCTTGTGATTTTCCTTTTTGTTTTGATTTTTCTTTCACAACAAGAATATTATGAAAATATGTTTAAAATTATTGTATGTGAATAACCTATATCAGATCACTTGCTGTCCTAGGGAGGGAGAAGGGGAGAAAAAAATTACTCAAAATCTTGCAAAAGTGAATGTTGAAAATCATCTTTATAAGCAATTGGAAAAAAATAAGTGCATTTCAGCAGATGAATTAATCCAGATTGAGGGTAACAAACAGGCCTCAAACCCATTGGTAAATTGGGGGGGGTGACTACTTCAAGCTTGTAAAGACATCCTTGTTAGAATTAGCAGATGAGAAAATTTGTTCCAGTGGCCATGAAAGTGGCTGAAACAGGTGGTGTAGAATTTTTGAAGCTTATTCAGAGATAGAAGACTTTGCTTTGCTCAGCCTCACTTAAATCCAATTTGTGTGTAAGTCAAACATCACAAGTAATGTTGCTGGTTCTCTTTGAAAATGAAGAATGGACAACAACAAGTACATATTTTATTGCTATCTCTTGATTTTTTTATGTTACCAGAATTTCTCTATCCCTCCTCCTCTATCCAGAATGTCTCCTCTATGTGACAAATAATATTTTTAAAGGAAGAAGAAAAGGAAGAAATTCTTAAAAGTTCAGTTAGATAGATCCATACATTGGAAAATGTCTGAAAATACATGCATTTTGCTGTACCTGTGATTTCCTACCTCTGCAAAGTAATGGAGTGATGTTACTTCTCAAATCCCTTTTTTTGGAGCCACATTTGTTTAATTTTGCAACATTGATTGGTTTTGGTTGTTCTTTCCATTTAGATGGTCGTAACGTGCATATTATTTTCTTGGCTCTGCTTACTGGACTCTACTTCAGATCATGTATGTCTTCCCATGCTTTTCTGTGTTCATCATAAACATCGTTTCTTCAATCATAGTAATTATTCCATTACATTCCTTTAGTACATTTAATTTAGCCATTCCCCAATTGATGGATTTAGCATATCTTAATAATAAAAATTATTTCTACGCAAGAGGTCTCAGAGAATGAACTAGGCTAAGTGAAGTTTTCTGGATTGGCTTGGTCCAAGTTTTGGGAAACTTGTCTTTTAGCTTCCAATCCCCTCCCTGCCCAGATACTGGCTCGTACCCTAAATGACTGAAATACAGATTTCCTGCACTCAACAATAAACTCCAAAAAGAAATTAAATTTTATTCTAGATTCATTAGAAATACAGTTTACAATAGAAAACTCATTAGCTTTCAAAGCTGACACAAACCCTCACTGACTTGGATGATGATATGATTATACATAGATTTAGAACTAGAATGAACCTCAAAGCTCATTTTGCCTAATACTATCATTTTACAGATGAAAAAACTGAGGCATAGAAAGATGGAGTGATGACATATCATTCTGAAAATTGTTTATATTTTAATAGGGAATAAAACCTTAATTGTATTAGTGAATAGAGTGGTAAGCCTGGAGTCAGGAAGATTCAACTTTCCTAGTTCAAATCTGGCATCAGATATTTACTGGCTATGTGAATGGACAAATCACTTAACCCTATTTTCCTCAGTTTCCTCATTTATAAAATGAGCTGGAGATAGGAATAGCAAACCACTCCAATACTTTTGCTAAGAAAACCCCAGATGAGGCATTGGACACAACTAAAAAAAATTACAAATAAACAAACAAAAAAACTTTAATCTAGGAGGGTTCTAATTGAAATATGTCAAACATTAGCCAGCAATAATAGAGATATTTTCAATGGTTTGTGTTGGGAGGGTTAGAGGTAAGAAAAAGAATGGAAAGATGGTCTCAGTCAGGCTCTTACAACTACCTTGTGTGAACAACCTCTATTTTCTTGTCCCATAAACCCATCCCTGATTAAGTTCTTAATAGTAGTGACTGAATAATAATGTTTACTAAGTACTGAAATTAATATATATGCACCGGAGGCAGCCAAGGAATAATGGATAGAGAACCATCCTAGAAGCCAGAAAGGCCCAGGTTTATAATCTGCATTTTAGAGACACTCACTTTGTGAAGGTGAACAAATTATTTAGCCTCAGTGATCTAGATCATATGAGTCAAATTCAAATAGAAGCAGGGGCCAATAATCTATATATCAGGATTTTTGTGGGCTACACATTGACTTAGTATTAAAATGTGATATTGTTCATGTTTTAATCTTTTATTTATTTTGTTGAATTACATTATTACATTTTACTATTACATTTATCATTAAATTTTAATCTAGTTTGACAGCAATTGGGAGTGTTGCCAGCCCCATGTGGCTCAGAGTGTTTTCTAGGCAACCCTCTAATGTAAGGAATCCTAAGGCTATTCCCAATCCCGAAATATAAAGTTTTTTGGTATGCCAAACTAGAGCATTTAGCTTCCGTGGGGGAAAGAAGGCTGGGCTTGGAATCATGAAGACACATCATCATGAGTTCAAATCTGTCCTCAGATAGTTACTAGCTGTGTGACAAGTGTGACAAGTCATTTTACTATGCTTTAGTTTACTCATCTGTAAAATGAACTGTAGAAGGAAATGTTAAACCATTTCATTATCTTTGCCAAGAAAACCCCCACAGGGGATCACAGAAAGTTGAACATGACTGAATAACAATGCCAGTCTAGGAACTGCCCCAACAAAGTAAAGTAGAATTAGAAAAGTGGACTTTGCTTTGAAATGAGAATCGAAGTTCCAGGAGACCTATAACTTTGAATTAGGAGGTGAGACAACACTTCTCTGCTGGAGCAAAGAATTGAAGGACACAGCTTGCTCATTCCCTTCCACACAGAGTTGAAAAGATAGTTGGATTAAATGTGCAAGATGGCATGTAAATGCTAGAAGTTTCTTCCATTTTTATCTACCTCATTCTTTATCATCTCCAAGGAAGCCATAAACTATACTAAGTTAGCTTTATTCATTAGCTCTTTTATTTATTGCAACTTTATCCCAATTTTCTGGTCTTGATTTTTTTTTTAAGTTTCTGAATTCCATTTTTAAGCAGCTAGAGTAACTCACAATAAGCATACAAAATGAAAAGTCATTGCAATTCACCTTAAAAGCAAGCAGACAGGATGTTTATCATCTCAATTCCATGAGCTAAACTCTTTTCATCTGTAGGTGCAAAGGAAAACTAGCCAAGGAACTCACTGGTTTCAAAAGTCATTAATATCACCTTTTTTGAAAAAGGGAAAGTGACAGATTTATTGACCCAAAAGAAGTCATCAGGAAAGACAGATTCAGAGCCCAAGCAGAACCATGAAGCTATTTTCTTTCTTTCTGAAATTTTCCATGGACATTTTCCCATAGAGTCTCCAATTATTGCTATTTTCTTCTCTTCACTCTGTTTCTATCTTTCTCCAATATGCTGTTTGACTGTTCCTGGTTTCTAGCCCAAACAAGATTGCAAAACCCATTTGCAAAGTCGTTGAGAAGACTTATAGAAGAAAGGAAATAAAAACTTGGAATTGCTGGCTCACTTTCCTAAGAATCCGGCCTATTGTCTCAATCTTTTTCTACATGAATTACTTAAATAAATGAATATGTTTGGCATGTTAAATTTGTAAACTGATTTTTTTCCCACTAATAATTATTGCAACTTCACCAAGACCTTTAAGAAAAATGTACCCACAAAGAAAAATAGTAAAAGAAACAAAACAACCCGTAAACAACATAAAGACCTAAAGTAAAAACAAACCTCCAAAAAACAATTCTAGAAATATAACAAAAATTTTTTGATAGTAAATATTCCATTTACCTTTACATAATATTATTTTTGGAATAGGATGAATATTCATAGGAACAGCAGGCAATCAGGTGGTACTTTGGACTGGAGGGATGGAAGACATAAGTTCAAATGTGGCTTCAGATATTTGCTAGCTATGTGACACTGCACATCATTTTAACTTCAATTTGGCTCAGTTTCCTCTGTTGTTAAGAAAGACATAATAATAGTTCTTACTTCCCAGTGATCTCAATGAGGATCAAATGAAGTAATATTTATAAAGCCTCTTATACATAGTATACATTTAATAATGCTTGTTTCTTTCTTTCATAGCGTTAGCATTGTAAAAAGCCTTGAAAATCAAATCCCGCCCTCTTATTTAACAAATAAGGAAACTGAGGAGTGAACAAGGTATGCCATACTCAAAGTCATGCAAATAGTAAATAAATAGCACAGACAGGATTGAAGTTCAGATCCTTTGACTGTATAGTAAGTATTCTGGATTCTTTAAGAAAAAAACCGATTCTGCTCCTTTGGATTTCCAAAATGCCAGCTTTAATTCATATTAGAGCATTAGCCAGGACTCTAGTGCTTTTCAAATAAGACAGTTATTTGGAAGTATGGGGTAGTCCTTATTGATTTTTGTAGCCCTTGAGGCTATATGTGCTCCCTGAAATAATACATCTAAAAGGACTTAAAGACATTAAAGAGGTGCTATGGTTATTATTGTTGTTGTTGTTATTTTTATAACCAAATTATTGAGAATTTACAGAGTAACAGTTCTGAACAAATTGTTATTCTCTTATTCTTTTGCATTTAGTGATTAGCAGACTATTTTGCAGATTAAAAAATACATCTATCTCTAATTACATCTCTGTCTCTAACTCATTTTCTATCTATCGACCTATCCATTCATTTGCCTGTCTGTCTGCCTGTCTGTCTATCCATCTTTGCAATTGAATAAAAGGGTTAGCTTGTAAATTAATCTTCTGTAGGCTCCACTGAAAGCCCTTCTGGGACAACTTCAGTAGCAAGCGAGAAGATATGTATCTCATCCTGTTCCCACATGGTTTTTATTTCCTCTGCTAGGTCTCTATACTTTGAGAGCTTTCTATTCCATGCAGTTTGGTATGGTAGGGTCTATTAAAAATATTGCTTATATAGTAAGGAATCCAAGGGGTTGTGAGTAACATTTTTCCCCTAGGAAAATGATTCAGTTCCAGTGTTGTTTATTTGTTGAATTCTCAAGGATATTTTGTTTTTGTTGTAAATTTTGTTAATTGTATAAATAAACTCATCAAACTCCCCACTTTGAGAATTCTTCTGGGGATGGAGGGGAGAAGAAGGAAGTATTTATTAAGCACTGTGTTAAGTGTTTTATAAATATTATCTCATTTCATCTTCCAAAGGACCCTTTGAGGTAGATAACAGTATTATTCTCATTTTAAACTTGTAGAAAGTGAGGTTAAGAGTTAAATGACTTGCCCAGAATCATATGTTAATAGGCACCTGAAGGTGGATTTGAATTTGTCTTTCTGACTCCAAGCCCAGTGCCTTATTCACCTTACCACCTAACTCTCTATAGGAAAAGGTATAAATTTCTACTACCATCACCTTTCTGCCTCCCGTATTTTAAAGGGATGAAAATGAAAATGGAAGGGAAGGGGAAGGGTGCCACCAAGCACCCAAGTCAGGAATACATTTTGGTGTCTGCCAGGGCAAATAATTTTCACCCATGAATGTAAGTCCTGACTGAACCACATTAGAATTCATCCCATTCTCACTTTGCTGAAATTCTGACCCAGTTTCTTTTATACTCGAATTTCATATCATTCTCTCTAAAGGAAAAAAAAATCTTCACAACAGAAGCTTCTGCTTATTATTTTTGGCAGGTCTAGCAAATCTTGCTCCAGTCCAATCTCTTATAAAGGAACAATATAAAATGATTACTACTAATTCCATTCTGAAGTTTGGAGTAAGTAATTTCATTAGAATTAAACGAATCATAACAAATAAAGAGGGTATTGTTTGTGCCACAGTTTCACAGGGATTTTTTAGGTGGATATTATTTCTTTTTCTAGATTTATTCTCCAGTATTTGATGATCATGTAAATAAATTTTTAAAAAAGATGAGGCTCATTACTTTAAAAGGTAGAGTATATGAAACAAAGCTCCCAAGATCAGCTATAAGAAATCACATGTTAGAGAATGAGGAAAACATAAGTAATGAGAGTTTCTAGAGATTTTTGAATAGCCAGGATGCACAAATGCTATTTTAGATGCCTTCAATGGAGGGGATTAACTGAAAGATCAGAGAAAGCTGCGTTCACGAGCTACTTCTCTCATTGGCCATATGGTGGCAGTCTAAGGCACCAATTTGGCTTTTGTGTTTTTGAATTAGCAGCAAGGAGTCACTTGGAAACACATTGGTCTGGATAATTAGCAGGCTCCATTTTGCTCTCATAGCTTTTTTCCACTCTACAATCACAGCATTTCAATAAAAGTCTTTTCTACCATCCACCACTATCATGACAGAATTGGAAATCAGTCGGACGTCTGTAGTCAGTTTCCACCAGTATGTTTGCACAGGTGATTGAAATAAAGCAACCAGGCGGAAGAAATTGAGTCCCACGGTCCTAAAAATAGCAATCCTCCAAATCATTTCAAGTTACTACCAAATCTTCCACCTTAATTTCCCTTGAAATTTTTAATTATAAGAGAAATAAAAAAGGAGAGGTAGCATGGCATCGAATAGTTGTTGAATGGCTCAACATTTCTTTACTCTTTTATTTATGCAACAAACTTTTATTATTAATCACCTACTATGTGCAAAGACAGAAGCCTTGAGAAGTAGATAGGGGCTGATTTTGGACTCTAAAAGCGGTGGGTTAAAAGTCTGTCCTAGCTACATACTAGCTATGACTAGTCACAAGTTGCTTAAATGATATCAGACTCAGTTTCTTCATCTGGAAAATGGAGATAATAATAGTGCCTATTTCACAAGGCTGTTATAAAGATCAAAGTAGATAATAAGTGTAAAAAGTTTTGCATATCTTAAGAGAACCATATAAATACTGACCTAGTATTATTGTTGCTATTATTATTATCTGACTGCATGGACCTATCCTTTTAAGTGTTCCAGGCAACTTTCTTGAATACAGATGAGTTACAGCTTTGAATTTGGGGGTGAGGTGGGCAGAGGAGATTCCCACATTGGATATTATCTGTTTGTATGAAATCATAGGTCCAGAGCCCTCCCTTCAAAAAAAATTAAGTTAAAAGCCTACATTTAACCCAAATCTTTTTTTCCTTTCTCCCTCTGTCCCTCTGTCCATCCCTCCCTCCCTCCCTTCCTCTCTTCCTTCCTTCCTCTCTCCTTTCCTTCCTTCCTTCTTCCTTCCTTCCTTCCTTCCTTCCTTCCTTCCCTTCCCCTCCCTCCCTCCCTCCCTCCTCCCTCCCTCCCTCCCTCCCTTCCTTCCTTCCTTCCTTCCTTCCTCCTTCCTTCCTTCTTCCTTCCTTCCTTCCTTCCTTCCTTCCTTCCTTCCTTCCTTCCTTCCTTCCTTCTTTCCTTTCCTTTTTCCTTTCTTTCTTTTCTGGACTGAAATCTACAATTTCACAAAAATCTGGTGAAACTAGTGACAAAGTGATTTAAAAACTGTTATTAAAGCCAACCCATGGTAACTGAATACGTTACACACAACTATGCTGCTCCTGTCTGACTCCAAAAAAGTATGTAGAATTGATCAGTGATCATGATAAAAGGAGAAAGATTATGTTTAAAAAGGGAAAGTTTCAAAGGAAGCAACTTCCTTTTAGTTCAGAATTTAGCCTAATTTCAATTTAAAGTAGTAAGGAAAGTTGTAAAGTCTTAGAATAAAGCACAAATCAGATGTTATATTTAGAATCATCTCCATTTTATTAAAACTCATCCACAAATGTGAAGCTGATCAGACAAGTTTTGGGGAATTAAGGAGAAATGTAGGTATTAGGAAAGAAGACAGGAGAAAGGTTTGACAGCTAAAATATTTTCTATACACACATAACACATAATTTATTGAAAAATTATTCTAGGATGAATGTCTTATTTCTTTCTGCAAAATGTAATATGACAGTTTTTGATACAGAACTGGTTTCATTCTAGTAGAGCTAGAGATTTTCCTTCTGGATTTAAATTTTCCCCTAGGAAGAATATCTATATATAAAGAGCTATAAGTTTCCAAAGAAGATGAAGACTTGTATTGATAAAGGGATGTCATCCCTAAGAGCTTCTTAGACTTTTTTACTAAAAAAAAGTTTTTTGTTTTTTTAATAGATTTTGTTTTATATATATACATATATACACATGTATATATATGTGTAACCTAGTTAAATAGATGATTCATATAAATTGATATTTAGTTTACCTTATATATTTTATTTATTTTTTATTTATTTTGGTGAAGCAATCAGGGTTAAGTGACACAGCTAGTCAGTATTAAGTGTTATGTTAAGTTATTTAAGTTAGTATTAAGTAAAAATGGAGTTGTAGTCAGTTTCTCCTGATTTCAGGGTTGGTGCTCTGTCCAGTGCATCACCTGGCTGTCCTATCCTGTCTTGTTTTTTGTGGGGAAAAAAAAACCAGTAACCCTTTTTTTTTTTGGTCGGGGGGGAGATATTTTTATGTGCCTAAGTACAAGTTCATGTCTTCCTTCCAAGAAGCATAAGAGGGATATTAAATCTTTTGCCCTAAGAGGAGTTTACTACAAGGGTTGCTTAATGTGGAGAACATTTTTCTTTGAGCCCAAAACAAGCTGAAATGATTGAATAAAAAACAATAGTT
Organism: Antechinus flavipes; assembly: GCF_016432865.1. NCBI lineage: Eukaryota > Metazoa > Chordata > Mammalia > Dasyuromorphia > Dasyuridae > Antechinus > Antechinus flavipes. The sequence goes on from NC_067401.1 coordinate 255,255,044, forward strand.
TGACTAGTGGAATCTCACTTAGAAATTTGATTTCTTTTAATACTTGAATGTGAAGATTTAGGGAGCACAAATTGAAACAGATCCTTTCTTTTTGATTGCCTGTTTGTATACTATTACTATTTTATTTTTTTTGATGATCATCTTCCAGTCTCTCAAATTTTCAACTGAAGAGTTATAGAAATCTTTTCACAGAGGAAGAAAGTATTTCTACATTTATGGGTCTAAAGTTAGAGAATATATATTTATCAAAAAAAGGAAAGTCATTTTTAAACTTCCAATCATTTTTTCCATGAGACACATTCATGTTACATCTGTAACTCTTCCACCTTTTATATTTCCCTACATTAGTATAGAACTAAGCAAGAACTTCTGGGTAAATTTCAGTAGAACATTCAACTCAGAAGGTAATCTTTTGGAGCCACATTTTAAAAAAGGTACATATATGTTTAGAGACTGCAAGGTACATTTCAATCCTTTTTCATATTATGGATATGAAATGTAGCTTGTTGCATAAAACTTTAGCTTCCTGGTTATTACAAAAACAAAGACTATGCAAATAGAAATTGTCCAAATAGAAACTTAGATACTTAAAAAAAATTTTTTTAGTTGTGTGTGTGTGTGTGTGTGTGTGTGTGTGTGTGTGTGTGTGTGTGTTTAATTCTCCGCAGCACAAGACTCTGGGCAGGTGAGTATTTGATACATAAGGACTATTTAGTGTAAAGCAAAGATACGCTAAGTCATGCCCTCCTTCCCCACTCTCCATCTGTGCGTGTCTGTCATTTGGGCAAAATGAACAGCACGGCACTATATTTTCTTAACCTAATATGAACTAGCACATTTCAGAATTTGTTTGGATTGTATTGTGTGACATCCCTTTCTCTATCTGCCAAGCACAAGGGGTGAAGAGGGGTCTAGGTTTTTTAGGATGGGTCTAATGCTTTCAGCTGCTATCACACTTTACTGATTATAATCACTGGTTTTTATGGTTTCTTTTCCAGCTGCTCTGAAAATTCGCCATGATGTCCTTTAGGTTTATTTTTAATGTCTTGTAATTCAGTGATCTAAGTAAGAAGAGCCTGTAACAGAAATCCATGCTCCCCACCCCCCTTTCCTATTTTTTCAGGCAGAAACATGGACTTGGGATTTGATAGAATATGTTTGAGTCCTCTGTGAGGAAACATGTCTGTGGTAATATTAAAGGAAAATTAGATTGAAGTCTAATTCTTTTGTGAAATCTACTGATATTAGAAGAGGTGGAAAGAGAAAACCTTTATAAAGATTTGTTAAAGTTTTATTTTTAAAAGGTAGGTTGATTTTCCCTTCTGAGTAATTGTGAATAAGGATCTGAATTGCCCCTTTTGGAGCAATGTTAGTGCAACAGGGGAGATATCAGTTAAGTAAAATTGTACAGCAGCAAGGCAGCTGAGTTTGGATTCACTATACTAATGTTCAGATGTAGACTTTACCACTGCCATTTATATAACCCTGAATTGAAAAGATTCAGAAAGACTGAGATTCAAATATGGCATCTGACACTTACTAGCTCTATGACTTGGAAATATATAATATGCATTTATATGCATAATCTATTTAAATAGATGATTGATATAAAATTTACATTTAGTTTACCCTATTATTTAATTAATTAATTTACTTTTGATGAGGCAATCAGGGTTAAGTAATACAGCTAGTCAGTGTCAAGTGTGTTTACTTCCCTGGGCCTCAATTTCTTCATCTGTAAAATGAACCTCTAAGGTCCTTTACAGCTCTATACTTGTATTCCATTTTGGAATTTTGAGATACACAACAAAATTATCATATAAATTTCTTTTTTCCCTTCCTCTCCCTCCACCCCAGCCCAGAGATGGCTAGTATTAAACAGAAATAGGTATGTTAAAATGTTCTGTGCAAGTTTCTATTTATCATTTCTTCCTCTGGATGCAGATAGTGTTTTTCTTATGTTCTTTATAGTTAATTTGGGTATTTATAACATAAAAAATAACTTAATTGCTCATAGTCATTCTTATAATGTTCTTTTGGTTTTGTTCATTTAGTTCTTCATTATTTCATGTAATGTTTTTTTTCTAAAATCTTTGAGCTCATCATTTCTTATAGTTGGGTACTATTCCATCACAATTTTATAGCACAACTTTCTTAATGAAGGCTCTAGAAAATATAGCTCATCTATTTGTCCTAATTTATAGATTGAAGGTTAATACTTTTAAGAAAAAAAAACTAAACCCAGAGGAAAAACCTCACTGCCCTACACCTCTGCCCTTTCTGAAAATGTCTTGGCCTCCATCTTAAAATCAACTTGTTCTAGGAAAATCCTAAGGTATCAATTTTCCCTCCTCTCGCCCATCAGGCTAATCCTCCGAGGAGATGGAGTTGAGGAGTGACTGGCCTCCATTTCCGGGTTGCAGTTTCAACCTTTCCCCCTCCTAAGCAGTGGAAATTTTCAGAAGGTTTCCAGTCCTCTAAAAGCCTACACAAACAGATTCTGTAAATCAAGAGGACTCCCAGCTCCTGATTTCAGGAAGGTGTAGTTTTACTATCTGCTGTCACCACAGCTGTCAGCAGGATGCCTTCGTGGCTCTAATTGTCACCTGGGATCATTCTGTAACTAATTGTTTAGATCTGCTAATCTGGATCCATCATCTGTGAAGGGACTGCTACCTCTCTTATCCTACAGTTTAGGTAAAACAGCCATCCAGGGGCCTGACTAGACTTTACCCCCTTTCCCTCATCTTCCCCTCCATTACCCTTGTTCCCTATTCAGTCTCTCATGGATACAATTGTTTTTGCCATGTTCCTGCTTTCTTTTCTTTTTATTCTTGCTCATAATTTATCATTCTCTGAATTATCTTTATCTATTTGCTTCCCTGACAAAAACATTCTGATATATTCCTATAATATTTTGTATTTTAAGATTTACAAAAGATTTTCCCTATAACAGCTCTATAAGTGTAAGTATTATAGTTTCCTTCTTACAGATGAAGATAATGAGGTTCAGGGATGTCAAATGATTTGCCGAGGTCCTTTAGAGGTTTTCAAACCAGGTCTCCCAAGTCCAAATATGTGGATTTTTTCCATTACCCTATGCTTGCTCTCAAAAGTACAGTTATTCTCTAGTTATCCATGCTAGAGAAATCAGCAAACTACCTGTGGGGAACATGTGCCCTAAAGTCTGTCTACAAATAGGATAGAAAATAGATACAAATAGATAAAAAAAATAGATAGGATAGACGGAAAAGAGTGTCAGCTGAGGACTGGATAAGGAAGCTGAGGAGTCCCTAGTCTGCTATCCAGGTAAATGCTAATCAGTAAGCCATTACATTTCAGTGTCCATCAAAATACCAATCAGCTTAATTAAGAGCTAAAGAATCACGCTAGACTTCTTATAAATAAAATTAGAGTATAGGAAAATCTAAGGTATGCATTTCACATTGCTAAGTTTTTATTTTAAGAAAATAAATCGTTAAAAAAATAACCAAATTATTTGTACACATATAAGCTAAAATAGGTGACAGAGTAGATAAGAGTACCAGGTATGGAGTCCAGAGAACTTGAATTCAAATTCAGTTTCAGACACTTACTAGTTATGTGACTCTGGGCAAGTCACTTAACCTTATTTGCCTCAGTTCCTTATCTGTAAAATGGGCTGGGAAAGGAAATGGCAAACTATTCCAACATCTTTGCCAAGAAAATCCCAAATGGAGTCAACTAAGAGTCAGATATAATTGAAAGGACTTAACACAAAAGAAATCTCAAAACAAAGACTTCTAATTCAATTCAGTTTCTCAAGTCACCTGATATGTTAAGAGGTAAGCTGGCATAATATACTCTACTAAGGATTATAAGTAACAGTTAGTGGATATACTGAATTATTTGTACACCATACACATTTCATAAATGTATACAGTTTGACTTGTAAATAATTGGATAATACAAAAATATTGTTATCAATGTTTCAGATCACAGAATGGAATTATTCCAGAGTAGATATGGAACTCAGTGATAACAGTGGAAACCATACATGAACAAGAATTCTCACTTTGACACGTATTGCATTAAATTGTCTTCTAAACCTTAAAAGTCACTACTTCTTCTGGGGCTAAGCAGAAGAAATTTCTCCACACAAGAGTCTTTCAATACTAGCCTGCTATCATGTCTTCTTAGAAGAAAAGCTGTCTTTTTTTTCTAAATATCCACAGTTCCTTCAGCTCATCATTATGTGACATGAGCTCAACTTTCTTCTCCTTTCTGGTTGTACTCCCTTGGAAATTCTGAGCTTATCAATGTCATTGGTAAATTGTGATGACCTGAACCACTTTCCAGATGAAATCTGGTCAGATCAGAGGAAAACAGAAAACATTTCCTTATCCCTGGATACCAGGCTAAGAGTCAGTGTGTTATTTTGTTCTCATATTCCTATTGAAAACAGCTCTACAAAGGATAATATCAACACATACCTTCCTATGATGATCACACACCTTTGTTATAAGTACAGTCATATGGCAAGTAGTCAGTGAAGAGCCCTCAAATGAAAAGCAGGGTGCCATGTACCCAACAAACATCTAATGAGTGCATGTGATGTATCAGGCATGTACCATTATACTCTGGGGATACAAGGACAAAGCCCTAAAATAGCTTACATTCTCCTGGGAGAAGAGGTGAAGGGATGATACAGGAAAACAAAGATAGTGCTTGTAAACCCATAAGTACGTACATACTTTTGGAGAGCTTGGAGAGTGCACTAATGGCTAAAGGGATGAGGAAAGTCTTCCTGTAGAAAGTGGCACTTGAATTGGGTTTTAAAGGAAACCAGGGGTTCTAAGAGGTGGTAATGAGGGAGAAGTGCATTCTAGGAATAGGGGATGGATTCTAGAAAGGCATGAAGGTTGAAAAGGGTACCTGAGTTTGGGGATGAACAATAAGCTGCTTTGGAGGAAAAATAGAATATACAAAGTAAACTAATATAAGGCTGACAAAAGAAGCTTCTTCTGGAAGTAACAGGGAAACATTTAAAAGTTATGGAGAAGAACAATGGAAAGATTTGATTTGTGCTTTACAGAGTGAATGGAGAAAATAGGACAGATCTAAGATATAGTATGTTTAGAGATAGTATAAGGAAGTCTTGACAACCAATAAAAGGAACATGTTGAGCCGAGACTAGCTCTAAATATGTAAACTTGGATGACTAGAAGGATCGTGGTATCCTCAACAGAAATAAATCATCATCACCTTTCATATACCTTCTTTATTTCCATCATATATATATATATATATATATATATATATATATATATATATATATACTTCATATAATATACATATAAGGTATCTCAAAAGTTAGTGTAGTTTTAAGCTAGTAAAGTCTAAAACTATTAAAGCTTAAAACTTTAGGATGTACTGTATCTACATGAGCATATGCACACACACATACACACACACACATATATATACATACACACACATATGTGTGTCTCTTATATGTTTTGTTGTTTCTAATATTAGGATTAAGCTTCTTTTGAGTAAGGTTTCCTTTCATTCTTTGTACTTATTTCCCCATTGTATAGTATAGCATCTACAGTAGGCACTTAATAAATATTCACTGATATATATGTATGTATATTTATGTTCTGTAAAACACAAACTTTTGGTTCAGATCTGTGATTTCATCTAGTGGGAAATGCCTCCTAGTGTGGAACTCTCTATTGATGTATACCAGGAGCTCACGTGTAATTTATAATTTTAGAGATATGTCTGGAACATTGAGAAGTGATATGTAATTGCATGTGCTTACATGGCTATATGTGTCAGAAGGGCTTGTTGATTCTGAAATCAATTGTTTATATACTACATTACACTTCCTCTCATAATCTCATGTACACACAAACAGAAGTACCTACATAGGTGCATGCATACACGCACACATATGTGCATGTGCATATATAAATATACATATATGGGCATGTTTACATATGTTACTACCCCGCCCCACTCTTAAACATGTAGTTAAACATTTACAGTTTACCTCAGATATAGCCACATTCTTTTGCTATTCTTGTCAGGAGAAGGTATTCACATATTAGTATAACTGCTAGTGGGTCTAGAACCAGTCTTTATTTTCTCTGGAGTTGATGGGAAAAAAAAGAAAATAAAAAAATATATATTTACTGTACAAAGAACATCATTCCCTTTTCCAAGGGCTATGAAACAGCAAAAGAATTGTTAGCTTATTGCTGTAGGGCAGAATTACTAGAAAACAAGATATAGATCTGGAAGGTACATACCATAAGGGATAATCTAGTTTAAATCTCTCATTTTATAATTGAGGAAATTGATACTCAGAAAAGGGATTTGACTTGTCCAAGATCACACACTTAATAAAGAGGAAATCCACCATCTGAATGCAGTTCTTGAAACATTAAATTGAGTATGCTTTCCAATAAAGCCTCTAACTCAAGGATTCTTAATCTGGGGTTCTGAGTGGGGAAAAAAAGTGACATCTTTATTTTCACTAATCTCTAAATGAAATTTAATCTATTCATCAATTATGAATGCTGGCAACAAATATTCTGAGAGGAGATCCATATATTTCCCTAGATTGACAAAAGAATCAACAAAAGACGAAAAGGTTAAGGATCCCTACTCAACTTTTTTGTTAAGGCTGCCCAACACCCTTACATTCTGGACTTCTAAATTGAACCAAGCCCTGGGAAAAAAGAAAGACTTTCTCCTTTCCATGTAAACATGAGCAAGTAGCCTTTAATTCCCTGCATTTGTAGGAAGGGCTTAACATTTACAAAGCATTCACACCTATAATCTTGTTTTATTTTTATAACATTCTATGAGGTAGTGATTATTATCATTCTTTTATGTTGGCAAAATTGAGGCCCCATGTTAGTTAGGTGGCTTACTTAAATTCATAGAATAAGCTTGGGGTAGAACAGGAATAAAACTGAAATCTTATGATTTCCAAACTGGAACACTACCACTATGCCCTCTTACCCAACATTTGTTGAGTGTCTATCCTGGAAAGAGCTTATTACTGCTGTGGAGTGGTTTAAAAAAATTTAAATGGAAAATTCCAACCCTCAAAGAGCTCATCATCTAGTTAGTAATATCCTTTGCCCAAAATCTGGGGGGAGAATAGACCCTCACTGGCCACTTCTGTAAATAAACATTACATTTTAAAAATAAATTTTATCGATATCTATTTTTATATCACTATAATTTCTACCAATATTCTTGTTTTTCCTCTTCCCAGAGAGCCATTCCATGAAACATTTTTTTGACAAAAATAAAATAGGAAAAAAAATTATCACAATTCATCAATATGCTAAAAAAGCTCAAAAACATGTACTATGTATAATATCTATAGACTTTTTACATCTACAAAAGTGTGGGTTGGGAGAGTCCTCTCATATGTCTTCTTTAGAATCTTTTTTTTTATTTTTGTAATTTTGATAAATTAACTTTGTATTAACTGGATTTAGCAATGTATTTTCTTTCCATTTACACTGAAAAATTATTGTGTGTACTGTTTCCTTGACTCTGCCTATTTTACTTCATATAGGTTCATGTAGCTCTTTCTATCTTCTCTGTATCCATCATATATAATTTCTTATGTACTATATGCACTATATATTGTACTATAATTTGCTTAGCTATTCCTCAATCAATGGGCACTTACTATGTTTCCAATTCTGAGCTAACACAAAAAGTGCTACAATAAATACTTTGGGATATTTGAAGACTTTTCCCCTTATGGATAGCTTCCTTGGAGCTTAAGTCCATAATGGAATCTCTGGGTCAAAGGCTATGGGCATTATAGTGACTTTATTTGCATGATTCCAAATTGCTTTCTAAAATGATTGTATGAACTCACAGCTCTGCCAACAATTCATTAGTATGCCTACCATCCCATAATTTCTCTAACATTGGCTATTGCTATTTTGGGGGATCATCTTTGCCAATTTGTGGGTGAGAGGTAAAACCTCAGGTTATTTTGATTTGAATTTCTCTTATTATTAGTGACATGCAGCAACCTTTCATGTGGTTGCCAATATTAGATTCTTATAGGAGACATGAGTCATGAGAATATCATATTATAAGTAATTATTCATCTGAGAAAGTTATTACTTGACCATGACTTGCAATAAAATTTTAGCATCTTATGTTTTACAGTTAAAACTATTGGAAAACCATGTAGATACCAAGACTTATAAAAATGTATTACTCATCTATCATTTTGAAAGTTAAATGATATTCATATTACTTTAACAACAACATTTTCCCCAGGAAGTAAAACTTAGTATATTAGAAATAAAGATGTTTTCTTTTTTATCCTGAAATTTGAGATTTTTGTGAATGAGTTTTTAATATTATATTAAGAATGAAAATAAATCATAAAATGCAAAAATAGCAGATTAATAGTAGTAGCCTACTGTAAAGAATGTTATTCCATTAAAGCTATGTTAATTTTATTTAAAATGCTGAAAAACCTATTGAAAACTTTTAATATCTTGAGTTAGAATAAATGTATACATTTAGTTGAGGTCATGTTATGTATAACAAATTTGACAAAAATACACATGGGGAACACAATTTTTAATAAAAAAAAGCCTAACCTTTGAGCTAATTACTTCTATGTCCCTTCTTTCATTAAATACTCCCCATTGGCATTTCAATTCCCAGGCATTTGGGGAAGATTCCCAAAGGCTTCTTTTTTGGCCCCATTTATGGCTGCCAAAAGTTTGCACATTTCTTTTTTACCATCAATATGCTTCCCATGCAAGCCACCAGACATCCTCTTCTGGCAGCCATTGGTTCTTGCGATTTCTCTTTAAAGTTAAGTCCTACAAGCTGTTGGAAATAAATAATCATGCCTACTTCTTGGAACGGGACTGGCCATTCATTCAACAAATATTCAATTTCAGTTCCACCATTAATGGATTTTCTTTGTGAGCAAAAGGTAGCTTCCATGTGTCCTGCAACCTCAGCTGCATCCCAGCTGTGTTTATTAAACAGGGATTTCACATTGTCCGTCCTTTTGTTTTCTGTTTCATCATCTTCCCCATCTGGAATTTTTTTCCACATCCTAGTGAATATATCCATATTTATACTGACAGTGCTTTTTTGATTTTTTTGCTCTGATGATAGCAGTTAAGATTCCTCAAAAATCTTACATTTCACCTCTCTTCCCCTGTTCACATTTCAAATATATGAAATTGGGTGATTTGAAACAGTTGGAGTGGCTCCTCACTCAAATATAAACCCTGCCGTCTTGTGATGATTTGGAATACTTGGCAGTCATTCTCCCTACCATTAAGAAAGCTCTGTAAAGGGAGGAGGGTTGTCAAGAATTTACATGCACCAAGGTACTGTCTTGAAGAACAAAGACAATTGTATTTTATTACAGAAGGACTCAACTGGAATTTCACAGTCACTTATCTTGGCAGTCCTTAGCTTCCCTGCTTCCTCCAAATGCCAGGTGTGAGTTAGGGCTGGGAGAAAGAGAAGGAGAGTGGGCTCTCCATAAGTGCTCCCTATGGTTGGTCATACTTACACACAGCACCTCAGATAAAGTTCCAGAGTCACTGAATTCTTTATGATTATCATTCTATTAATGATCAAATTGAGACCCCAAGTTGGTTAGATAACTTATTCAAGGTCTTATAAGTTAATCATAGACTAAGCATTAGAACTCAAACTTTTCCATTTCTAACTTGATACCTCTTTATAATCTTAAATCAGCCTTTTTGGAATGCCTATATAGGAAAGAACATATTACTAGTGACAGAGGTGCAGGGCTACTGGACATTTTACTCCTTGGATATACATCTCAGTTATGGTTATACATATCTGTAAAACAAACCCTACTTTATATTCTGAAGAAGGTAAATTAAATCACAGAAGGGCTTTCTGAACAAAGGATATTTTTCTTATCTTAAGGTGCTAGAGGATTAATTCCAGTGAGGAGAGGAGAAGGAAGGGAAGGAGGGAACAAGGAACAAGTTTTCTTTACATTTTATCAAAGAAAAGACTTTGGGTCATCTTTTTGATGGGAAGTACAACAAAACTTCATGAACGAGTCCCATGGTATTTCAAAGTGATAAACCAAAAAGATGTATTTTTGAATGAGATTGATTTGAAAGTCATCAAGTAAGAGGGATGGCTTTGTGTGTTTCAGAAAACTTCTTGGCCAATCAAATACAAATGAATCATTCATGGAATATATAAACTTTTTCACATTCATATTATCTACTATTGATTTTTTTTGATTGATTATTTATCCCCAGTCCCTGGCACAGAGCAGATACTTAATAGGCTTGATAAGTTGGTATATTTTAAAGGTTAACATTGTAGGTTTACGAGAGAGTTCTACATCATTTTTTAAAATAGTGGAACCATATCTTAGTTATAGTCATTCATTCATGACTGTCCCTTTGTCACTGTTGAATTATTTCATTTTCTTCATGACCCCATCTGGAATTTCCTTGGCAAAAATAGTGGAATATTTTTTTCCTTCTTTAGCTTATTTTATAGATAAGGACACTGAGATATAGGGTTAAATGTTTTGCCCAGAGTCACATGCTAGTAAGCCAGATTTGAACTGAAGTCAAATTTGAACTCATGAAAATGAGTTTTCATGACTCCAATAGTACTTTATTCACTATACCACTGAGCTGTCTCCAGATTATCCCTTACATTGGTAGCTAATTAAGAAGCATTTAATTATTATGTATTTGGCATCTATATGTATTTGGCACTGAGAGATACATACATATACATATACATGTATGTATGCACACATATTACACCTATGTATTCGGAGACCAGCTTTCTAATGTCTTCAAGCATCTAGGCTGGTACTAACATTGAGCTTGGAAATAAGAAAGAAAGAGGAGAGAAGAAAAGAGAAAGAACAAGAAAAGAAAAAAAAGAAATAAAAGCTCTAACAAGATCAGATCATTCCTAATGCATTGTAATTACTTGATTAACCATTAAGAAAAAGAGAAGTTCTTTACTTGGTTAGCTAGCAGAATAACATATGGAATAAGTAGTCCTGGTGATGAAAACAACTAGTAAAGACTAAAAAAAGGCAATTGAGTCACAAATCAGGAGGCATTTGGACAGGAGAGAAAAGTTAGCAATTGAGGCTGAAACTAGGAAAGACAATAGTTTGATAATTTGATATTCAGAATATATGAAAAATACCAATAATTTTATATCCCTTCAGGGTATCATTATGGAAAATATGATAAATAGCATCTTCTGGGGTTTTCTTATTTGAAATGACCTCAATTCTGACATTATCAACATGTGCTTCTATATCCAAAGCTAACAGATATAGTTCATAACAAATCACAACAACTGAGGTTCATAATATAGACTTTGAGCATCAAAAAAAAAAAAAGATTTTATGATGTTCATTTTTTTTAAGTTGACAGGGAAGTGTATATTTAGTTTGTGAAGATTTCTATACTCTTTGGAACCAAAAAATTAAAAAAAAGATTTTGGAGTACAAAGAATTAAAAATTTAACCAACTGAAAAACTAGTTATTAAGAAAAACAAATCCCCAGTGGAAGAGAATTGCTAAGTCTTGGGAATTAATAAGTGTGAAAGCATAAATTATAGATAATATAATTATAATTTTAACAGAAACCTTCTGGAGATAGTGCCTTTCTTGAGGCACCCAGAGTGTAGTAGCAGAGACTGAATTTTAACTGGGATCATATATTGGATCTATTATTATCTGTGTGACCTTGACCAGTCATTTGGGGTTCATTTTCCTTATATGTAAAATGGATTGCATTATCTCTAATATCCTTTCTAATTTTAAGCCCTATGATTCCACAAACCTAAAGGAAATATCCTAAGTGTTAGGAATTTAGATACTGTTGCAGCAAAGCAGAAATATTTGAAGACATATAAATCTTTTGATGTATTATGCTAAAAGGTAGCCTACTCTATCCATTGAATATGTCTTCTCCCTCTCTCTAGCTACAAATTGAAGTCTCTGAATAATAACAGTGACAACAACAACATCATCAACAACAAACAATATTAACAGCTCTAAGAATTAATTACATAGTTCTAGAGTTTGCAAAGCACTTTATAGACATTGTCTCATTTGAGACTGAAAGGTAAGTGCTATTATCATCACCACTTATAGAGAAAACAGGCTGGGAGAGAGTAAGACCAGAGTTACATTGTAAGCATATGAGCATTTGAATTATCTTTCTGATTCCAAGTCTAGCTCCCAGTGGACCATCCAACCTGTGTTTGCTTTAAATTCTATTTAATATCAGGCAAAAGTTTTGAAGATCATAACTCCAACATCTTTAATTTGTGTAGTTGAATCTATTGATGTATATAAGTAGTAGGTAAATATAGTCTTAGTCAACTGCTAAATATGAAGGAATGGTTAGCCAGGTAGTTGCAAAAGGGAACTTTCATTTAGGCACTGGTTAGATGAGAAGACTGTTAAGATCCAGGGTCACACAATTGGTAAATGTCTGAGGAAGCATTTGAACTCAGTTCTTCCTGATTCTAGACCTGATTCTTCCTGATTCTAGACCTGATACTCTATCTACTATTTCACTTAACACTTATCTTATGATTGGTGGTAAATTGCTTTTGTTGCTATGAAAGTCCAATGTATTCGAAGTTCATTTTTCAGTGAACAGCAGATTTAATAGGAATCTTATATTTCCAAATTTTGTTAAGTGAAAGTCCATGTATAATAGCTCATATTTATGTGACCTTTTGTATTCTACAAGGTTCTTTCTTCTTAGTAATCAAAATAAAAAAAAGTTTCAATCGGCCAGCTAGGCGGCACAATGGATAGAGCACCAGTCCTGAAGTCAGGAGAATCCGAGTTTAAATCTGGCCTCAGACACTTAACACTTGCAAGTCACTTAACCCCAATTGCCTCAGCCAAAAAAGTTTCACTCAATAAATCTATAAAAGTATTGAATATCTATTATGTGCCAGAAACTAAGCCAAGATAAAAAAAAAAGAAATTAAATAGCCCCTAATTTCATTTAATATACATTCATGAATAATAAACCTAAAGAACTATAAAGCAATTTGTACAAAGTAAGTTGGGAAAAGGGAGCATCGATTGCTATCTCCATTTTACAAACTGGAAAAACTGACACAATTTATGGAGGCACAAGTGCTTTTATATTCCTAGCCTTCATCGTTAAATGGGTGTGACCTTAGGCAAACAGATCTCTTGAAGACTTTAGTTTTAAAAAAAGGCCAAGATCTCCCATTATCAAGCAATCCTGCTGCATTCTGGGCCTTCTCCAATAGTCCTGATCTCTAACTGGCCACTGGACCCAAGTGGTTCTGGAGGGGAAAGTGAGGCAGGTGACTTTGCACAGCCTCCTTCACTTAAGTCCAATTCACTGGCATGTCACTGCGTCACCTCCCTGATGTCACGGTCCACTTTGAGAAGGAAGGACCAAGTAACAGCAACAACATCTCCTCTTTATTCGTTTATTATCTATCGTCTTTATTTATTATTTATGGCTTGCAGAGACAAGATAGTTGCTTCTCAGGCAGTAGTTAGGTAGGTGATCATCATGGACAGCTTTATCTGGGCTAGTTGACAAAGCTGAGAGTAGGAAATGATCTAGCTCACACTTTTAGGAGCATAGATAATAAAGGCTATTTTCCAAGAGGCATATACAAGGTCCTGGTCTATCCTGGTCTAGTTCAAATTCCCAGCTCTGTGTAAAATGCACAAATTCATATACCTAGCATATGCAGAATGGGATACCAGAAAGCAATGAGCAGGGGCTGCTTTGACAAAAACTTCAGTTGACAGACATTCCGTTGTTATCTCTTGTGTCCTTGCAAGGAAGTTCTCTGTCTACAACACACTCCCGTCTCACTTCTGCTTCTTCCCCATCTCACTTAAAATGTTCCCTGCATTTTTAAGCCCTTCCTGATCTCCCTAATTACTAAAACTGCTCATCTATGGTATAGTGGGCAGCTAGGTGGTGCAAGGAACAGAATGCTAGTCATGGAGTCAGGAGTACCTGACCACTGGTCCCACATGGTTCTGGAGAGGAAAGTGAGGCAGGTGACTTTGCACAGCCTCCCTCACTTAAATCCAATTCACTGGTGTGCCATCACTTCCCTGGTGTCATGGTTCATTTTGAAAAGGAAGGACAAAGCAACAGACACTTATTAGCTGTATAACTGCAGGCAAGTCACTTAACCCTGTTTGCTTCAGTTTTCTCATCAGTAAAATGAGCTAGAGAATGAAATAGCAAACCATTCTAGTATCTTTGCCAGGAGAACCCCAAATGGGGTCTTGGAGATGACTCAACAGCAACAAATTTATTGTGCATGTACTTTTAAAGAAATATATACATATATGCATGTTGTCTCCCATGATAGAGTGGAAGAGTGCTCAAGATCAGGGAATGTTTCATTGTTGACTTTGTAGACCTAGCACCTAGTACTGTATAAATGTCATAGTCTCCCTATTGCCTATATATAAAATAAAAATAGTTCTACAGAATTTGGCTTTTAGAACCTTTCAAAACCAAGCATCAACCTATCTTCCAAATCGCATTGTATATAGCATGATCTAGCCAAAATAAATTTTTCTGTTTCTCAGACACTCCATCTCCCATCACCATGCGTTGAAATATCTCAAAACTGGAGTGAAATCTATCCTTACCTCTACCTCATAAGACTCCCCTCAAATGCCACCTTTTACCTGAAGACTTTCCAGGTTTCTATAAATTCTTGGCCTTTTCTCCATAATTATTTTCTACTTATTTTTATTTATTCTTTATATATTCATTTTGTCTGTACTTATCACTTTTTTTTTCATTGATGGGATGGAAATTTCTTGAGAGTAAAAATTATTTCTTTTTTGTCTTTGTATCTCCATCTAACATGAACCTTACAGTATCTAGTACATAATAAATTGTTAGTAAGTATTCATTAATTGGTTTATTGAACTGGAGAAAAAAACAGCACACTGGAAAAACAGAATTAAAAGCACCTAATTACCAGAGAAATCTTCTTGTTGCCTAATATGAGGCTGATGGCCACCTTTGATCTGCATGATTAACCAACCAAATGTTTTCCTTTTCCCTCCCTGTCCCAATTTTTAGCTCCCTATTTTGTATTGTCTTCCCCCATTAGATTTAAGCTGCCTAAAGACAAAGACTATATTTTTTATACTTATGTTTCCAGTGCTTACATAGTATCTGATACATAGTAGGTAAATATAAATTAATTGACATTTCTACAATCAGGTAGGTAGTCCGGTGAATAGAATACTGAACCTGGAGTCAGGAAAACTCATCATCTTCAATTCATATCCAGCCTTAGACATTTACTACTTGTGTGACCTGAGCAATTAATTCTATTTAGCTTAGGTTCCTCATCTCTAAAATGAGCTGGAGAATGTAATGGTATTATTTTTGTCAAGAAAACCTTCAGTGGGATTGCAACAAATTAAATATGATTGAAAAAACAACAAATTATCAATTTGTAAGATAGAAATTAATAACATCAAATTATTGTTAAATCAAGCCAACACACATTATATAAACATCTTCTATATGCAAAACTGGATTTGAGATTATAAAATATACAACATTAACATAAACTTTGGCCCCTGTTCTTTGAGAGCTAACATTCTAAATAAGGATACACATATAGCTGTAACACACATAGACACACACATATACACTCACACAAACACAGGCTAAGTGCTTCTAAGAAAGAGCAGTGCAGAATAGTGGATAGAGTGCTAGACATAGAATTAGGAAGAACTTGATTCATATCCCACTTCTGATTCTTATTTGCTGTGTGACCCTTAACCTTCTGGTATCTCAGAATACTCTCTAGAACTTATGCACTAATTCAATCATGTTGTGATTAGTATTGGTGGAAGGACTTTCCATGTTGGGTATTCCATACAAAAGCATAGTGTTTTGTGTATTCTTTAAAATATACCTCTAGAGGAAAAATTCCTCCAAGACATAAGGTAAAGGAAAAGGTTTGACCAGTAGAAGTGTATTAGGAAAGGCTTCATGACACAAATAGCATTTTAATTGGGCTTAAAACCTAGGTGAAAATTCCATAATGAATTGGAGAAGAAGGGGGCATTTTTGGCATAAGGAACAACAATGGCAAAGGCATAGAAATAGGAAAACAGCAATTTCTTGTGGCCAGAGCATAGACTGAGGATGGAGAATATGTGGGATAACATGGGAAAGTAAAGACCAGGTGATCATAGCAGGTTTGGATATTAAGCTTAAATGTTTGAGCTTTTCTCTTCTGTAGAGAAGATTCTTGAACAAAATGATACAATCAGGTCTTTGGATAAGGAAAATTAATCTGGAAGTGCCATAGAGGATTAATTTAAGGATGGAAAGAATGACACGTTGATTGTTCGTGTCAAATTTAAGTGACTATAAAAAAAGCATTTTCAGCTGCTATGGGATAACACTGAAATGTCACTGAACAATATTAAAGCAAAACATTTCCAAAATACCATTGTTGATCAACTTACAGCTTTTTTTTTTTTTTTTGAAAAATGATACCTTGAGTTGTCATTCTTATTTTTAGCATTAGTCTGTTTATCTTTTGGGCTGAATCCCTTGAATGCCTTTAAAATGTTTAAGATAAATAAAGGAAAAGGATATTAGATTTTTCAAGCAGTTTGAAAAACCAAAGCTTGGAGAGTTTAATTTTGCTCCATAGTGTTTCCTTTCATCTTCTGACATAGTCCATGTCTCAAGGAAGTATTCCAACATCTCTTTACCCTACAGGCTATCCATGGACTTGTCTTTGAAGCAGAGCCATAAGTACACTGATACATTTGAAGACATTGTCCCATTTGATGATTTCTGGGGTCCATCTGGGGTTCCCTCTCCCTCCCTCCTGCCAGTTACCTACAGGATGGTGAGAAAGACATGCAAAGCAGCAGCCTGAGAATTTGGTACTGCCTGCTTTTACTGTGGAATTTCTATCAAAGGAGGGGAACTTTTATATTCTTGGACAGTTTATCAAGGGTGTGCGTGTGTGTGTGTGTGAAAACAAGGGAAGGAATGGGAAACCTGCCTCTGATATTGTTGATCACCCTTTTCACACTTTCTTTCTGTCTGTCTCTGTCTCTGTCTCTGTCTCTCTGTCTCTCCCTCTCTCTCTCTCTCTCTCTCTCTCTCTCTCTCTCTCTCTCTCTCTCTCTCTCTCTTTCTCTCTCTCTCTCTCTCTCTCTCTCTCTCTCTCTCTCTCTCTCTCTCTCTCTCTCTCTCTCTCTCTCTCTTCTCAAAAAACTATTCCCATGAATGTGGACAACTTGCAGTTTTGTTTTTCTTCCCAGGTTATTTTTACCTTCTGAATCCAATTTTTCTTGTGCAACAAGAGAACTATACGGATCTGCACACATATATTGTATCTAGGGTATACTTTAACATGTTTAACATATATAAGACTTCTTGCTATCTAGGGGAGGGGGTAGACAGAGGGAAGGGAAAAGTTGGAACAGAAGTGAGTGCAAGGGACAATGTTGTAAAAATTACCCATGCATATGTTCTGTCTATCAAAAGCTATAATTAAAAAAAAAATATGGTGGGGAGCGGGAGAACCAGAATGTATTACTCCCTGACCACTCAAGGAAAGGGTATTAAGTTAGTATGAGCAACTTCCCTATCTTTTCCCAAATACATCATGAATAAAGATTAATGAATGTATCCCTTTATCTAAGTAAAGCAGTAAAACAAAAGCTTGAATGGTATGCAGATTAGAATACACCAAAAAATGCACAATGATAAAGGATGTCTTTGGGAGGGAGCAAGGACTTGGCCTTTGACCCTAAAACCCTAAATAAATTTCAGTAACACTTCTTCATTAAAAAAAAAAAAAAACTATTCCCTTTTCCTCTTTTTATCTGACTGCTCCTTTTCAGTCTTCTTTGATTTTTCTTTAGTCATGTCACTTTCTAATCATGGATGTCTGAGAAGACCCTCTCCTGAGCCCTCCAGTTTTCTCCCTCTATAATGTTTAACAGCAGCTCTTATGGATTCAATAATTGTATCTATGCTGATGATCCACAAATAAAGACCTGCAGTCTTGTCTCTCCAACTGCTTATTGGAACTCCCTGAACTGGATGTCTTCTAGACCTCTTAAACTCAACATGTCCAAAATTGAAATCATCTCCAATCACCACCTCTCCACCCAACTGTCTCTTCTTTCTAACTTCTCTATTTCTTCAAAGAGTTGCACCAATCTCTCAGTGCCTCATTCCCAAATTCTAGTCTCCAACTATTTTCAATAAGTTGTCAAATTCTATCATTTCTATCTTCAAAACACCTCTTAAATATACCTGCTCCTTTTTTTTTTTTGATACTTCTACTATTCTAGCGATTCTTAAACTTTTTATACTCTTTTCACCTGAGAAATATTTACATGACCCTGGATATACAGGTATATAAAATAAGCATACAAACCAAACAGTCATTTTTGACTCCAACATTCAGTTATGAGACTCCCTCCCCACTCCCCCCCCCCATATGGGGTCATGAACTAAAGTTTAAAAAGTTAGGTCCTACTGATGCTAAGTGAGATGAGCAGAACCAGGAGATCATTATACACTTCGACAACAATATTGTATGAGGATGTATTCTGATGGAAGTGGATTTCTATGACAAAGAGACCTAACTGAGTCTCAATGGATAAATGATGGACAGAAACAGCTACACCCAAAGAAGGAACACTGGGAAACGAATGTGAACTATTTGCATTTTTGATTTTCTTCCCGAGTTATTTTTACCTTCTGAATCCAATTCTCCCTGTGCAACAGGAGAACTATTTGGTTCTGCAAATATGTATTATATCTAGGATATACTGCAATATATTTAACATATATAGGACTGCTTGCCATCTTGGGGGGGTGGAGGGAGGGAGGGGAATAAACGAAACATAAGTGAGTGCAAGGGATAATGTTGTAAAAAATTACCCT
Organism: Antechinus flavipes; assembly: GCF_016432865.1. Taxonomy (NCBI): domain Eukaryota; kingdom Metazoa; phylum Chordata; class Mammalia; order Dasyuromorphia; family Dasyuridae; genus Antechinus; species Antechinus flavipes. The sequence continues at coordinate 255,274,058 of NC_067401.1, forward strand.
GGCATGGATTCTGTCAATACAAAGTTATTATTAAATAAAATAAAATTAAAAAAAAAAGTTAGGTCCTAGAGCAGATCTTCATTACTTCATACCTAGACTATAATGATAATCTACTAATTAGTACCCCTGCCTTAAGTCTTTCTCCACCATAGTAGCTTCTCCATTCAGCTATCAAAACTTGCTAAAATTCAAGTCTGAATATGTTATCCATCTTTTCCAACTGGCCCCCCACTAAATTTTATTCAAATAAATTCCAGTAGGCTCCCTATTATCTCCAGAATCTAAAGGAGCTTTTGCTTGGCATTAAAATCCTAATACTCCATCTCTTGGGTCTGGGCATTTTTATTGGCTGTCTTCCATATTTGAAATTATCCTCTCCCTTGTTTTTGCTTTCTGGCTTCCCTATCTTTTTTTCCAGTCACAGTTAAAATTTCACCTTGTTCTGGAGGTTATTTCTCCATTAGCCTCAATTGTAATGCTTCTTCTCTATTGAATATTTCCAAATTATCCTGTATAGATCTTCCTAGTACACAATTTTTATATACTGACTTCTCCATTATACTATGAGTCCAATTAGAGCAAGAGTTATCGTTTGCTTTTGTTTATATGCCTTATAGTTGTGGCTTAATAATTATTTACTGATTGGCTGAATGTCATTGTCTGACTAAACTGTCAATCAGTATTGAGGCCAACCCATGAAAATATACTACCAAACCTGCCTTATTGAAAATTTACAGTGTGTTTTTTATTTGCTTGTTTTAGACATAAAACCACATTAAAATGTAATCGCACTTGACTTCTTTTGAAATATTTGTTATGGCTCTCATTTTAGCAGTTGGTTCTTTCTCCATTTTACAGAAAAAGAAACCTAGTTAGTTAATCAAATTTAACTTACGGTTCCAGAGTAAATTCTTTACAACTTAAAAAAGAACTACCAATAATAGTCCTTCTTCCCCCCCCCCCCCCCTAGGATTTACTCTGAGCCAGATTTTCTTAGCTTTACTCTGATTTATTCCACTTATAAACTAGGGAGCTTTGGCAGCTGAATTCACAATTACAATTTAATTTAATTTAAACAAACATGTCTTAAGTTCCTACTATGAGCAAAATACTCTAAAGTACTCCTTCTGTAACCTCCACTATTTATAGTGGGACATAAAAAACCAATGCTAATATTTCTTCCAAAGGACATGGTATTTATACCTGGGGTGTATTTATTCTCTAAGGAAAACAAAATAATAACAAAAACAAAAACACACACACAGAGACACAAAACTCCCAACACTAACAAGCTGTAGAAGCAGTCTGGCAAAATTAATTGAAAACTGGCCTAGAAATCATTAGATTTGGCTTTAATCTGGCCTTGACATCTCTTGGCTCTGTGACTCTGGGTTAAATTATATAACCTTTTAGTGTCCTGAGACACTGTCTGACTTTAAAATATATATAAGTTTCCTGTTTTTATTGGTAAAGAGTTTCCTCACTGGAAAATACCCAGGCCAAAAAATTCAAAGATCTGGTTTAAAAAACACAAAAAACAAGACACCAAACAAACAAACAAAACCCAAAATAAAACCAAAGTAGGCTGATTAAGTAATATTATAGCATCCATTAAAAATTATCTTATAGTTCAGTCACAGTTGTTTAGCATAGTGGAATAAACATAAAGATCTGAAATTAGGAGACTTGGATTCAGATCTCAGATTTGGTAACTAAGTAGATGACTATGGGAAAGTCATTGAGCCTCAGTTCCTGAGGTCATTAATACTTTTACTTCTTATCTCACAAGATTGTTGTGAATAAAACACTTAGTAAATCTTTATGTATATATGTATATGTGTGTATATATATATATGTATGTATGTATGCACCTATAGGAATTCATATATAAATTTTACATTTCCCCCAATTACATGTAATTTTTAACATTTTTTTTTAATTTTGAGTTCCAAATTCTTCTTCTCTCTTCTTTCTTCTCTCCTCTCCCTGAGATAGTAAGCAACCAGATATAGATTATACATGTGAAATTACATTTCCACATAAGCTGTTTTGTATAAGAAGACTTGAATAAATGGAATGAATGCCCATCAACTTGGGAATCGCTAAATAAGCTGAAGTATATGATTGTAATGGAATATTATTGTGCTATAAAAATGATAAGCATGATGATTTCAGAAAAACCTGGAAAGATTTAGATGAACTGATACAAAGTGAAATGAACAAAACATTAAAAAATTAATTTTAAAAAGAATTATTAAAATCCTACTCCAATGTAGAATTTTTCATGATTTGGAAGAGATTATATTTTTGAAGGCTATAAGTGCAGGGCAAGCTCTAACCAGTCCTAAATAGCCAAAAGACTTGAAATAAAGGTTGGTGATGAATTGTAGTCTGTTTTCCTTAATGGCCTTACTAAGTTCAGAGATTCACCATCTATCAGAGTAACCATAGATGAAAATTTTCTTTTTTCTTTTTTTAGTCATAGTAGGTCTCAATGTATCATTAGCCTAGCTAAGTGACCTATTGGATAGGGAATTGGGTCAGGAGTCAAGAAGACCTGAGTTCAAAATGTGACTACAGGCACCTACTAACTGTGTGATCCTAGGCAAATCATTAATCTCATTTTCCTCAACTATAAAATGAGAATGATGATAATAATATTAATACTCATCTGCTAGTAGTACTGGGAGGAGTGAATGAGATAATATTTTTAAAGTGCTTAACACAGATCTCTACATAAGTAAGCACTTAATAAATGTTTATTCTTCAGGCTTATTTCAGAAAAGCCTGGAAAGACACACATGAACTGATGCTGAGTGAAGTAAACAGAGCCAGGAGAACATTGTACACAGTATCAGCAAGATTATGTGATGATCAACTGTGATGGACTTGGATCTTCTCAACAATACAGTGATTCGAAATAATTCCAATAGACTTGGAATGGAAAAATGGTATCCACATCCACAGAGGAAACTATGGAGGCTGAATGTGGATCAAAGAGTAGTATTTTCACCTTTTTTGTTTGTTTACTTTTTCTTTCTTGTGTTTTTTTCCTTTTGGTATAATTTTTCTTGCACAACATGACAAATATAAAAATATGTTTAAAAGGATTGTACATATTTAACCTATATCAGATTGCTTGCTGTCTTTGAGAGGGGGAAGGGAAGGGAAGGAGAAAGAAAAGTTTGGAACACAAAATCTTACAAAAATGAATGCTGAAACTTATCTTTACATGTATTTGGAAAAATAAAATACTATTGAGAAAAAATGTTTATTCTCTCACTCAGTGGAGGGAGTGCCCACACAGATGAAATTACAGATTCCTTATGTACTTAAATATTATCATTATATGTTCTTAGCACAGTGCTGAGGATATATAGCTTAATAGGGGCAAGCTATTTTATTTTCCTCCAGGAAACAGCTTTATGGTTCAGTGTATAGATAGAGCACTAGGTCTGGGATCAGGAAGACTTGAGTTCAAATTTGACTCAAATATTTACTGACTAAGCAAGTAATTTAACCTCTGTTTGTCTTAATATACTAGAAGGAGGAAATGGCAAACCCCTCCAGTATCTTTGCCAAGAAAACCCTGTGGACAGAAATGGCATGCTGGGTTCCACAGGGTCATGAAGAATCAGACAGAATTGAACAGCAACAAACTTTCCTCCATCATCTTCCTGGTAAATTCTCATGTGTAATATATTCACTATTATGAGAGGGTATTTTCAGTTTCTTAGCATGTCTCCATAAATCTTGATGTTCACAATTCTCTGGGATTCATTGACATATCTATCGGATGTTTAGGTAATGGGTGAATGCCATGATTTTAAACATCCTGTTTCCCACCTCCTGCTATGATCCCTCTCTTACTTCCCCAAACAGAGGGTATTTTAGACTGAAAAATTTCATAGTTGAATCTCTCCAAGTCTTCCCAGTCTTCACAGGTGGTTTCAGTGAAGGTTTTTAGCTAGAAGAAAAAAAATTTCTTAACGTTTCAAAATAGAAAATATGCGGAGAAAGGAGCACATGAGGGACTCTTTGGTAGAACAGGCAGAGAGGGAAGAAGGTCTATTAGAAAAAGCGTTGACTCTGGGGTCAGAGGACTCGGGGTTCAAATCCTGCTTTCTGTGTCTACTCCCTGTGTAATAATCACTTATCAATAAAATGAGATATTTAAGTAGAATACTGTGTGAGAAGTCTTTTCCATATGTTGAGTTTGGATGATCCTGTGAGCTAAATCAATGGAAAAGAATAGAGGAGCCAAAGAGAGATTTGGTGGGGACCCAGAGAGGGATTGTGTGGGGTATTCTGGGAGTGGGCATGCTGCCAACAAAAGCAAGGTGGAACAAGGAGATTTCTGAATTGGAGAAGTAGAGTTTGGAAATGAAGTCAAGGGGAAAAGTGAAGATTTTATCCTTGTGTAGCCATCCACAATTCTTAGAATATAAGTGCTGCATAAATACCTTTTGATTGATTAATAAAGACACATGAGCTTATTTCTTGAAGCTCATTGTGTCTATGAGAGTGAAGAGGTTAAAAAAAAATAGAACAGGAGTTGCTAAGGTTTTAAAAAGTTCTTTTGTTAATTAAGATGAGGTGAGGATAAAAATGAATAAGGAGGTGAAGTACATATCCAAACAAATGTGTAAAACAAAACGAAAACAAGCCAGTGAGTTAACAAGTGTGAGGATCACCTGTTATTGTTCAGATGAATTAGGGATTTCTTGAAGAGCTTCTGTTGGGGAGGTCAGGGGATGATTGGTAACAGGACTTAGATGACTGAAATGTCATGAGTTAACTGGGGGCAAGTTATGTATTATCTTTCTGGGCCTCAGTTTCTTCATTTGTAAAATGTGGGTTTTAACTAGATGGCCTTCAGGCTCCAAATCTATGATTCCCCTCTCCCAGAAAGTTATTAGCAGCCCAAGGGGAAATCTGCAGTGCTGACATCTCTTATAAACAAGCGCGTTTCCTCTTGAGGGCTGTCAATCTGGCACCTTTCACAGGCACTCAAGTGATTAGCAGAATTTCTCCAACACAAACCTTATGGCTAACAGAGATGGGTAGATGTGGGGGTGGGGGTGGGAGTGAGGTTAGGGTGGTTAGGGAAGAACTCAGTCCAAATAATACAGACCAGATTGTAAAAAACACAAATGATTCTGTATATTTTGGTTTTTCTGAGGGGGTAAGTAATCCATAAACTTCCTGCAGCTGAGGACATGATGTTATAGCATTTGGTATGTAAATAGTGTCTCACTAAGGGGCAGTTTTAAAATAAAAGACTCTTTTTCTCCCTCCCACAAAGTTCTATTGTGGGCTAAGAAATGGCCATTTAAAAATTTAACTAAAGAACAGGAAGGTTCTTGCATGAAAAAGTGAATGATTTTCTTATGTGGATAGCCTTGATCAAGTTCTTTGAAAATTACAAAGTGATCTCCAACCTGATAAAAGTTTACCAGTTAAGATCTGGGCTCATACAATTCACTCCCTAATTATGCTAGGCTTCTTATAGCTCCCTCAATTCTTGGGCCCACTTCCTTTGTAACAACGCTGCTTGGCAAAGCAGGGCAAAGTCTTAATCACTTGCGATCCTTCTTCAGGAAGATGTGAATGAAACCCTTAATGGAGATTAGCTGTGTTAAGACAGAGATGGGCGCTCCACTCTGAGGGGTTCACCTGGGCAATTCATTGCTCAGTACATTCATGGCTTAACTCTGCAAATAAACAAAGCCTCAGTTTTCTGGGAAAAAATGCTGCTTACTGGGCACTTAAGAGTTCTGAAAGAACCTCTGTTCCATCCTCATAGCAATGTGGTTTCACAAGAAGACTGAGATTATTTTATTGCCCCAGGATGCCAGGAAATTTTCATTTGACTTCCTCAGATCTTTGGGATAAAAGTGGGACAGTGAACGAAAGAATTCCCTTTGCTGTCTTATATTTCTGTTCTCCAGGAAAATATGTTATGTTTTCTAAGACCTGATACTCTGTCGTTTATTTTTAGCTATAGTGTCAGTATTATTTTACATTCCCTTCTCCCCTACCCCTCTTTTTTTTCTTTTTTTTTTTTGCAAAGGAATATCTTGCCCCCTGTAACTTCCTGTTTCTGGACTTTTTATGGGCTCTCACTTATGACCATAATATGGGTAGTACCTTTCACACTTCATAGGTTTCCTGAGCTTATGTTTCCTGATTTCATAGAAAGCAAAGGAGCCAATAATTCCTCAGGAAAACAATTATGACTACCATTAATAATTGTCAAATTTGTAAACTCATTTTCTTGTCTATTGTGAAAAAGTAGCTTTACACAAGAAATAGCTAAGGTATGCACAAATAGAATCATGAGGTTGTTGCTATCCTATTGAAAGAGCATAAAATCCTTATCTTTAGGATAGTGAAGTTACAGTTTATTTAGAATTGACTTGAATATTTTAGATATCCTTTATTTTTTTATATGAGGTTCATTATCAAATACATTTTTACATATATTACATTATATATAACTCACACATAATATATGCAGCATTATATCTATATTATATTTATAGACATATATTATATTATGCATTTATGCATGTATATTATGAATACTATATATAGATATATATGAGAATCTATGTGAACATAGAGTTAATTTATTATGAATACCATATATATATCTGTGTGTGTATATATATATATATGGGTATATATGAGAATCTATGTGAACATGGAGATAATTTATTTATAAATCTATATATGTAATATATTCAGTCATGTCCAACTACTTATGACTCCATTTGGAGTTTTCTTGACAAAAATATTAGATCAGTCTGTCATTTCCTTGTCTAACTCATTTTACAGATGAGGAAACTGAGGCAAACAGGGTTAAGTGACTTGTCCAGGGTTATAAAACTAGTAAGTATCTGAGGCCATATTTGAATTTTGGAAGATTAGTCTTCCTGATGCCATGTCCAGTGCTCTATCCACTGTACCACATAGCTGCCCATGTATGTAACCTATGATATATATTATACATTATATAATAATGTCTGTCTATCCCTATGTGTGTGTGTGTGTGTGTGTGTGTGTGTGTGTGTGTGTGTGTATATATATATATATACACACATATAATATATATAGGTTGTGTATTATATGTGTGTATGTGTATATAAACATAAACTTCATTTTCAAATAGATTTTTCTCCCTACTCCCAAGCACAATACATGAATCTAAGGGAGACAGGGAAAAAAAGAGGGAAAAGAAGGAAAGGAAGAGGAAAAGGGAGAGGAAAAGAATGCATTCCACTCAAGCCATGCTCCATATCCACAGCTTCTGCAAAGCTATGAATGGTGATGCCTTTTATAAAGCTTTTGATTTTCATTATTCTTTTTGTTTACACTATGACAGTCATGTAAATCATTCTCTTGGTTCTGCTTTCTTCTCTTTGCATTAGTTAATATAAGTCTTCCCAGGCTTCTCTGAATTCTTCATGTGTAAACTTTTCTTATGGCACATAAATAAAAGAGCTGACTTTCAAGTCAATATGAAGTTCAAAAGAATGTATCATTAGTCTGTCTTATAACTTCCTCCAAGAGCTCTGGGCTAATGGTATTTTTTTTTCTTTGTCCAGACCTGTGGGACAATTATCATTATGGGAGACTTCTGCTGTGCCAACTCCCTCCATTAACACAGTTCAGTGACTTCATCCTGTAACTTAGTGTTGTAAAGAGCTTCCTGGGCAAATTCACTGAAAAGATTGCCCATAATCATGTTACTACTATGTCAGTAATAGCATTTGAATCCAGATCTTGTACAGAGTGACTGTCAATAAGTGGCTTTCTACTTCTGACTTTGTTGGTTTAAGACTGAATTACAAAGCGTGAGGTCCTAAGTTTTTCTTGAATAGACCACTATGGTTTCCCCTTTCACTAATAGTTGGCTATTTCCTAAATAGGGAGGTATTTGGCAAAGTAGGAATCTACAGACTTTTGAAGTCTATGAAACTCAGAAAGTGGGAAAGACAGTGCCTGACATTCTAAAGAAACGAGAATATATAGTTAAAGTCATATATATGCTTTCCTTCTCTAAGGCTCAGGATATTTAAAAAAAAATTAAATAAGAATGTCTAGAAACACACTGCTATTCTTGTCCTTTTCCAACTTTTAAGTTCTACAAATGGCTATGTCAAAAAGCATCTGGTACTTTGTACTACCACATTCTGTAAAAAAGGAAATATATACACATGTAATATTAAAATACATACATATAATGCAATATATAATTATATGTCAATATTTACATATCTAATATATATGTTATAGAAAAAGTTATGAAACAAGTTTGTATATGTATGCAACTTACAGAACTTATTAGGAAGGAAATTTGGTTAATTTGTTCTTTACTCCTATTACATTGAATTAAAATTGTTCTAATTAACCAAGATTAACAATTGCACATTTCAAACCTTTGAAAATTAGCTTCCAAGGTCTGGGGATGGAAAAATTATAAAGGAAACATTTTCCATTAAAGCTGAACTTCCATATTTCACTATAAATATGAAAAGACTGTCACTATAGGCTTGAGAAAGAAATTATGTATTTGTCACATCAAGACCAGCCTTCCTAAACTGAGAGAGGATTCAAGAGAATCTTGGTTACTGAAAGATTGGCTGAATGTAACAAGATTAAATTTAATTAATAAAATTATAAAGTAGTACACTGGTTCAAAAGATCAATTTCTAAAATATGAGAGAAGGAATAGCTGTTTAGATAACAGTATGAAAAAGATCCAGGACTTTTAGTAGATTTATATAAGCACTGATAAAATGTAAGCTTTTTATTAGCAGGAATTGTTTTTATCTGTATCTTCGGGGGCTTTCACAGTGCTTGATACAAAATAAGTTCTCAATTAATGGTTGTTAATAAATGAATGAATGAATGAAAAAGCTAATAGTGTAATGTGACTTCAAGAAAGTGAATACAGTCTTAGGCTGCTTTAAGAAAAACATAATATTAAAAGAGGAAAAAAAGGAATCAAGTAAGTGCACAGGAGAGAACAAAAGAATAATCTCTAAGGGAGCAAAGAAAAGATGAACAGTCATGAATATAATTTCTTCTATTATTATATATATTTTCTTGAAATGGAAATTTATTGCTATATATTTTGAAACCTCCCTTATGTTTTGCAAGGCACACAAAAACATTTTGTTTAAGTTGAATTTTTTATTTTCCTTTGCTGTCTTTCTCTTTCTATTTTTTTCTTATTTTATATTTAGTTCAATAAAAAGTAATAAAAAAGAAATGCATAATAGTAAAAACGAAGAAGTATAATCCAATTACAATTACAATCCATCTACAGTAGTACGTTTAGTTCTCTGTGACACATTTTAGGACAAATATTGATAATCTGGAGAGTGATCAGAGGAAGACAATCAAGATTTGCAAAGGTCTTAAGTTTATTTTGTATAATTATTGGCTGGAATAAATGGGAGTATTTAACTGAGAGAAGAATTGGCATGAATTTGGCAGAGAAAGAGAGAGATGGCTACATTCAAAGGATTGTCACATAAAAGAGTGATGGATTAAATTTGTTCTGCTTGAGCTTGAAGGAAATTACCAGGGGTCATGAGAAGTTGCAAATTTTGGCTTGATGTTAGGACAAGTTTTCTAACAATGAAAGTATTCCAATATAGATTGGACAGCCTCAGAGTATGATTCTACCTCACTTGAAATCTTGAAGCAAAACCTAGATGATCACTTGTTTGAACCAGATGGTCTGAGGTCCCTTCCAATATTAAGGAATATATATTACAAGGAAAAGATGGCCACAGCATGATTTTTCTATCATGATAAATCATGGGGTCTGTTTATTAATAGCACAAAGAGGCTGTATCATGCACTGTCAGAAGGAGTGCTAACATGGATCAAATAACTGATTAATTGTTGATATATTGAAGGGAATATGGACAATATCATGAAAATTCCTGCCTAGTAGTAAATCTTTTTAATATACTAATTAATTTTAAAGCATATGCTAAAGCCCTACAAAGTTATGTTTATATTTTTGGATTTGTAAGTTCTAATATTACTAGAAAGAATCTATGTATTCCCCCCACTAAGAAGAGTGGGGGGAAAATAAATTAGAAGTCATGAAATGTGTCTTCTAGCCTCAACTTGATCAATGAGAAATCTCAGGCAAGTCAGTTAACATCTCTAAGCCCCATTTTTTCTCCTCTACAATCTCAGTGGATTAGAAAAGATGCTCTCTAAGATATCTTCTGATTATAACAATCTATAATTGACAATTTTCCATGATAATTTTGGAGTTAATATAATCAAATGAATTTTTAAATTTAAATACCCTATGCAATGTTTCGAGTACTAGTCCATTAAATTACTTCAATTGAGAGACCATTGGCAAAAAATTGACATTTAAAATGAGACTTTAAAAAACTCATTTGCTTTTAAATTCAATTTATGATTCAGTTAGAAGAGTGATATCCACAAAGTTTTTAATAAAAACTGCTTAATATTTACTGGCTTTTGCTTATATAAGACAACAAATCACACTCTATTTTTTTAGGAATCATAGCAAACACTATGTTTTATGACAAAGGCAATCACATGCCTAACACAGTGCAGTAACTCATATATGAAGCAATTGTCATTAGACATCACAACAGCCAAGCTGTTGGTGATACTGCTGAGAGATATCCACATCACCATAAGATCTGGTGTCCTTGTTTCTTCGTTTGTTGGTTGATGTTTGAACCACCCAACCTTTCAAATCAGAGAGGAGAATATTTTGTTTTTCTTTGAAGAAAAATGCCTGCCCAATGGGGAATAGTTGCTTTCTCTTTTAAAGTCTATGCCATATAGTCTCGAGCTCTCTTCCTGTCATTTTAGAGCTAGCTTTCCATCTACAATTTCTTTTTTTCTGACTTTTGAATGGTCTCAATTATCTTCTTCTCCAATGACTGTCCTGTACTGTAACTCACCCTCGTTTGTTCCTCCTTTTAATCATAGCAAAATAGATTTGAATACTTTCCACTGAATACATGCATATTTATTATTTTTCTCTAAAACACTAATGACCTCTTAAAGTACCAACAACCCACTATACAAGCATCAATTGGCATTTTGCAGAAACCAGAAAAGCAAAACAAAGCAAAAACATTTGTAATACATTTTTTCTGCACTCTTTGAGAAAGTTTCTATGCCTTCCCTATGTTCCTTTTATTTTAAAAAACAAAGAAAGAACAAATCAAAATAAAAAAAGAAAAAGAAAAAAATTAGAACTTTTTGCCATGAACAAAACTCATGATGTGGCACAAGCAACTGAGATCTGGAAGACTGTTTCCTTAGGAAGAACATAGATTTATTATCTAGATTTACCAGAATCTTGCTGATCTTTGTGAGATCTGACATTCAGAAGTGTTAAGACTTCTATAAGTTATTTACCATGTTACTTAAAGAGAATATTCCTTTTCAAAGGGTGTCTACTCAGGCAGTACCTTTCATCCAGAAAGTGTATAACCTAAACAATTCCATGACTTTGAAATGGAAATTATCTCTCTGAAACAGCCTGTTTTCTCCAAAGACTCAGGAAAAGCCAGCCTTACAATCTTTATAGAGGAAGGCAAAGTCTAAAGTCACAAATCTCCCTTCCATGCATTGGCAAGGCACTCTGTTCATGCTTTAATTAAGATGCAGTTTTTGCATTATCTGCTGCCTTGCTGGTGTTTTCAAGAGAAGGAACAGTGCTTTATTGACAAAAAGAGTAAAATAAAATTTTTAGTAAAAAATTTGTTATACAGAAGGCACCCTATATTCTGTGAATGTGTTTTAGGGGTAGAAAAATGTGTGTGATGAATTGAAAAGTGAACAGGTTTGATATTTTATCAGTTGCCTCATTGTTAAATGACAATAATGCACAATTTTGTTAAGCACACATACATGCAAGTCACACAACACAACACAGTCCCAAACACTTCTAAACTATTCCAGGTCTACTCTTGGCATAAGAGGATAAGATTTTCATCAGGTTATGGAATTAAGTATAACCTTACCTTCTCATGTTAAACATTTGTTCCAACATATGTTTTTTTCCTTCCAACCTTGTTGGACTTTTTATGCCATTTTTATAGGACAGCCTTGACTCTGCCCTAAACCATGCCACTAACACGTTACTTAATCTAACTGGCACATTGTAAAATTTTACACATGCGCTCATCCAGATAATTACACAATTAATTTTCACTTAGTACAGCTGAAACGGGGATAATGAAATTTCCACTGGTGTACTGTTACGTCCAGGGGCCAAGGGTCAGTTTCCTGTTTGGATAAGGGCGAGTTTAAAGAGGATTTCTGACAGTCTCCTTACTTCAACTGGTTCTAAAAACATTGCAATGGAATTTCAATTTACAGCTCAGTTCAATGAAAGGAGCAGATGTTGGGAGTGTGCCACCGCCATGCTAGAGCGGCTTTTCACACAGGTGTAGTCAGAAAGCCTCCAGCCCCAACCCTGCTTTGAAAGGAACACTTCAGTCTGCCTTGGGCTTTTATTATATACTGAAGAAGAGGTCGACTGATACTCACAATTCATTTCCCCTTTAAAATACAGCCATCTGCTGCTCCATGCAATTAAAACTGAAGCTTCTCTCCTACCCACCTCCTTCTACCTTCCAAACCAGGTCACCCCCTACATTCTGACAGAAAACAGTAGAAAAGAAACCCTCATGGAATCTTAAGAGTTGGAAGGGATCTTAGAAGCTATTTTGTTCATCTTACTACTTGAACGAAACTTAATCAACAAATATTTATTATATATTCACTATTTGATAGGGATATAAGATATAAAAACAGAATAGTTCTTATCCTTGAAGAACTTATAGTCTGACCCAAGAGATAACATGTACCTATATATAGTTACATAAAAATAGATATAAAATAGTAAGAAAATAAGTATTTATTAACTATCTTCTATGAAATAGACACTATGCTAAGGGCTTTATAAATATTATCTCATTTGATCCCCACAATAACCTTATGAGGTAGGTTTTATTATACCTCTATTTTACAGTTGAGGAAACTACAGCAGAAAAAGCCTAAGTGACTTATAACACAGCTAATAACTATCTAAGGTCTGATTTGAACTTGGGTTTTTCTGGGTCTGGGGTTCTATCCACTCTTATCACTTACCTGTCTCTAATATAGACTGATAGGAGGTCATTTTTATTTATTTTTATTTTTATGTGTATATGTATACATGTGGATAGAAGGCATCAACACTTGGACTTAGGGAGTAGGGAAGGAATCAGAAAATGCTTTATATAACAAGCTGTGCTTCAGCTATACCTAGAAAGAAACTAGGTATCCTAAGAGATGTGGAGATGAAATGGGAATACAAAGATATGGAGATGGAAAACCTGCCAAGTGGTCATCTAGCCTTTGCTCAGTTTGAGCTTGTGCTCAGAGAAGTGGTCCCCATTTAGACTTTTCCAGAAAAAAAGCATAAACGATAGAGATTGCTAATTATAGAAGCCAAGGCTGGCTATCAAAGCTGGAACAATATCACCTTAATCAAAGTGCCAGTATTACTCAATCCTCTTTTTCATGTCATTAAAAAATATCATGAAACAAAAGCAGAATTTCTGCCATTTCAACTTTTATTTTTTTCTATCTAAACCATGTTTTAACTTTTTTGGTCTAGAAGTAAGATTTCATGGACATGGGAAGTTTTCTATGTGGAAACTTCCTCTGTAGATGTAAATAGGCAATTCTCGTGTAACTTACATCCTTACAGGGAGTTGTTTAGGGCATTATGAGCTTTAGTGACTTGTCTGTGGTCATCCAGCATATTTCAGAAGGTGAGACTTGAACCTGGACCTTTCTCCAAGGCTGTTCCTCCATCTATTATGCCATGTTGCATCTCACCATACCCATTGTATATCAGTTGGGTATTTTTAACCAATAAAAATGAGAAATAACAAAGCAGTTTTTCATATTCTTGCTAACTCATTATTCTTATGATACTTTCACAATAGCCAACTTATTAAATATTTATTTCATATGCAAATATAATATCACTCTTGGACACGGTTTAACATTTAATCTTTAGTAGATGATTGAAATATTTTGCAATGTCTACTTTATTTCTTGGTTATCAAATCTTTAGCCTGTGTTCTCTTTGGCACATGTCCGTGCCAGTATTTACAATGTTAATATTGAAAGCAAAGTCCATGGATTTTCTGTACTTGCATACTCAGTATTCTATTACGTGAGTACTCAGGTAACACTAGCTGATGTTGATCAAAAAAAATTGCTTGATAAGTGAATGAATAACCACTCGCAGAACCATTACCAACTATGTGTTATTATAATCCTAACAAAATGGTTAATTTTTTTTCTTTCTTTTCCCAGGCTAAAATTGAAAAGTATTACTAAATTGAAAAGCAGAAAGAGAATTCATAATAATACAGCATGCCAAATCTCATGAAATTTCCTAACAAAAAATTACCGAATAAAAGCATTTCTAATTCTAAAATATATGAATTAGAGGCCTAAAGCAATTTAGAATAATACTATTACACTAATGACCTGTTGATAAAATAAGTCTCTGGTTTAAAAAAAAATAAGAACAAATTCCTGAAGATGTATTGTTTTAGTGTGATCTATTGGAGTGAGATGGAGGGCATTCTAGAATGGTCGACCAGAAAAGCTAAATGTTCAGTCCCAGAGGCATCATCTCAACTTCCCCAGCATGCTATAGGAACAACTTCACCCCCTAATGATTTTGGACTTCTGGGACAATTTACTAAAGTATTGAGTTACCAATGACTCACAAGGTGATTGTGAGTCTACTCCTGATTTCTTATCCTTCTTTGAATGAGTCATTTGAAATATTTTGGATTAACTCATCTCTATCTTTACTTCTTTTATTGTTAGAAACTCCCAGATGATGTTAGTTGGTTGGATCTTTAATTATATTCTATTATACTGTGGGTTATACTTTGAACTTGAAGAATGTTCATTTTACTTCTTTGGTAGAACTTTTTGGACAATGACATTCTACACAGAAATTATAAGTACCAAAAATCCTTGGTTATGCTTTGCATTTCCATGTAAAAGACCAAATTCTTCAAAGAAGAGTAAGGTAGCTTAAAAATGAATTGTGTGTGTATGTGTTTATATGCATGTGCCCACATATTTTTGGAAGTAATGGGTGTACAGGGGGAATGTGACTTGAGCATTTTCAATCTAGCCAATTCCACCTCTGATACTTACTGTCTATGTGGCCCTGTGTAAGTCATTTAATTTTTCTGAAGCCATTTCCTCATCTGTAAAATGGATATAGTTATTACTTCATAGAGTTGTTCTGAGTTTCATGTAAGTATAAAGTACAATATAACTATGTTATTTTATTTCAGCTATGTAGGGCTGGGGCTAAGAATTTTTTTTCTCTTAAGGGTGCAGATTTATGTTATCCACCATAAACTTTTGGTTAATATAAAAAGATACATAGTATTAATTAGATTTCCTTGAAAGTCCTTTTTCCTCTTTTAGGCTAATTTGCCTTATTTTTCAGCCATAGTTAGGAGGAAGAGAGTAGATTGAGAACTAGTCTTAAAGAAGGATGATTTGAGTCTGAGAGATAATGCTGCAGGATTCTGGGAAAATAATTAAAACATTCAGTGCTCTAGACAACTCTCTGAAGAGTATAATCTGTAGAACAATCAATCAATAAACATTTATTACATGCCTATTAAGTGCCAGGCACTGTGCTAAGCATTAAGGATACAAAAGAGGAAAAAGAAGACAGTTTTTACTGTCCAAGGAGTTTTCAATTAAAATGAGGAAGAGAACATTCAAACAAACATATTTTTAAAATATTATTTACATGATAACAAGGAAATGGTTAACAAAGGGAAGGTGCTGAAATTAAGAGGAGTGGAGAAGACTTCAGAAATGGATAGGATTTTAGATTGACCTTCAGAGGTTCCAGAAAGCAGAAATGAAGAGGGAGAACATCCCACGCATGAGGGACAGCCAGAGAAAATGCAAAGAGAAGGATATATCATATTTGTGGAACAATCAGGAAAACAGGATCAAATCATTGATCCGGTGAATCAATGAGTATGTGTTAGGGAGCAAGTTATAAGGAGACTGGAAAAATAGGAGAGTGCTATTTTATGAAAGGCTTTTAATGACAAATTGAACTTTTCATATTTGATCCTGGATACTGTTGGAAGCCACTGGAGTTTGCTGAGTGGGGCAATGGCATGGTCAGACCACAATATTAAGGAAAATCACTTTGGAGGTTGAATGGAGGTAAGATTAGAGTAGAGAAAGATTGGAGACAGGCAGACTCACCAGGAGGCTACTGCAAGGGTACAAGTATAAGATGAAGGGAGAGTGAGTACTAGGTTGGTGGCAATGTCATAGAAGATAAGGAAGGGGGCATGTGAGAAATCTTGCAGAGGTGAAATAATCAAATCTTAGCAATAGATTGGATTTGTGGAGTGAAAGACAGAGAAGGCTAGAAAATAATCCCTAGATTGCAAGTCTGAGAGACTGGAAGAATAATGTTGCCTTTCAGAAAACTAAGGAAGGTAGGAGGAGAGAAAAGATTTAAGGGGAAAGTCAGTGAATTATGTTTTGGAGTTGTTTAATTTAAGATTCTCATCGACTATTCAGTTTGAGAAAATCATTTAGAATCTTGAGATGGGAGATCAATAGAGAGATTGGGGCAGTAGAGAGTATTGGGGCAGTTTATGAGAATCATCAGCATTGAGATGGTAATTAAATGCCCAAAAGCTCATGAGATCACTAATGAAATAATATAGAGGGAGAAGAGAAGACCCAGAAGAGATCCCTGTGGAACTTTTAAGTTAGAGGATGAAATTTGGGGAGGATCTAGCAAAGGAGACTGGGAAAAAGCAGTAAGGAAAGTAAGAGGAGAAGCAAGAGAAAGAAATCCTCTTCAAAGAGGAAATTATCTCTGATTTCTTAATTGGTGTGAGGATAAGGGAGAGAACCTAGAAATTTAAAAAATTTTTAAAATTTAAAAAAAAAATTAAATTTAGCTGCTATATCTGGATTGATATAAAAAATAAAGAAAAACCAACTTTTAAGTATTGTTTAATATCAGCTTCATGTGGCCAGTTCATCTTCCAAAGATGCTCTCAGTTTTTAGATATGTCAAACCATTCTTTGATTTTCATGATAAATTTACATATAGGTTCCTTTTCTCTACTATCTACCACACAATGTGTGTAAAGGCTTCTTAACCACTGGCTCTTTTCTTCTTTCATAGCCAGGTAATCCCAATTCTTTTATTTCCCATGTCTTTCCTGGGTCCCTAGGCATATATTAGTATGACCTGTGCAAAACCTTTCCAGATGCCTGATCTTTATCTTCCTTTTCCTGCATAGAGGGCACAAATTCTCTCCCACCCAATCATTAATTTCAGCAAGTTTCCTGAGCTTCTACCTTCAATTTCTATAACATCTAGTCTTCTTATCCAAGGTCCTTTGTGGATTTAGACAAGGGAAAAATATCACTTATAAATTAAAAGTGTCTAAGATTCTCTTTTCTTTATATACCCTTGAAAACTGGGTGATGGATTTGTAATCCTCATGGCCTTTGTCTGTCACTTCTTAATAGAATCACCTCATTGTTTCCATATGTTATTACACTTCCTTTGTTCCATTTTGGCTGATCTCCATGTTCTGTAATTGAGTATCTTATGACTTTCCAATTCCATGTCTGGCACCTCTTTGGATATGACTGGACTGTGTTTTGCTTTTTATAGTTGTGGTCCTCTTCAGCAGAGAGCATCTCCATTTATGACTTGACTATCCTATTTTCAACAAGACAAAAGGTTTTTTGCTTCTCAGCAAAATAACCAGGGCAACTTCCATGTTCCTACATGATGCTTAATCCATTTGGACGTGTCAATTCAAAACTGGATCAGTGAAAAATTGCATAGGTAATGTGATGTCACACAGACACAGTTTTCTGTTCCTTTTTGAAGCACATTTTGAACCCTAGAAAAACCACACGGGGCTTGCCAAATGAAGATCCCATCAAAATGTAAAGAGATCATCAAATTTTAAAGTAAGAGAGATAAACAAGAAACAAAATTGTCAAAAAAAATCTTCTGTAGAAACCATGGCCCCAGCTTTCTCATCTGTAAAATGGAGATAATACTACACTGATAATGAATTCTTCCCAAAATTCTTCATTCTATTCTTCCTACTTAACTCTGCTTTGATTAGGCCACATTAAGAGTATTTTTACACAGTCCTGGGGTATCACCAACTTCATTTTTTTTTGTGTGTAGTAAGGAGGGAAAAGTAGAAAGGGAACTAAAATATCATTGGCCTAGGAAATTACTGATGAGGAAAACCTCTTTATTAATTGTCTAGAGTACTGACAGATTAAATGACCCACCTTGAGACACAACAAGTATGTGTCAGAGTCAAGAATTTGAACTCAGATCTTTCTAACTCTGAAGCTAATTTTATATCCACTTAGTTATACTGCCTTTTGAGTACCACATTTTAAAGGATTCATTGACAAATTGGAGGACACCCAGAATGATGAATGATAAACCAGTATCACATGAAAAACAACTAAAGTAACTGGGAATATTTATCCTGGAGAACAGAAGACTGAGATAGATATGATGACTGTCTTGAAATGTTTGAAGGGCTATCACATAGAATAAGGAACAGATATGGTTTGTGTTTCTCCAGAGCACAGGAATTAGAACCAAGTGATGACACTTACATAGAAGGAAACAGATTTGGGCTCAATATAAGAAATCATGTTTTAGTGTGAAGAACTGACAAATAGTATAATAAGCCATCTTAGGGAACTAGTATTTACCCCTTGACTAACATTCTGTAAGGAGAGAGGAAGAATATTTGACAAGATGACCTTGACAATATCTTCCATAGATTTTTTTTTTAATTTATGGAACAAAACAAGCATTTCCAAAACATATTACAATAAAACAATTGCACATGAAATTGCAAATATACTATGCACAACTTGCTATTTCTTTCAAATATGCAACAAAATTATTGTGTAAATATCTTTTTTTCTTTTAAAATTTTTCCTTCCCTCTCCTTCCCCCATTCTAGAGATGGCTAGACCCAAATAGTTATATACACATAAAATTATTCTATAGATATTTCTATTTGTCAGTTCCTTTTCTGGATGCAGATAGCATCTTTATTTTTATGTCCTTTTTGGTTAATTTGAGTATTTGTAATAGTCAAAATGACTTATTCAACAGCAATATTAATATTATTGTATATACCATCCTCTTCATTTTTCTCAGGTCACGCTTCATTATTTTGTATAAGTTTTTTCATGTTTTTCTAAAATCACAGCTCATCATTTCTTAAAACACAATAATATTCCATCACAATCATATAACACAATTTATTCATCTATTTTCCCAATTAATGGGCATGTCAGCACTTTCTAGTACTTTGGCACTCTAAAATATTATTGATTAGAGAATTGCAAATTAAAAGAAACTTGAGATATCATTTAATATCTATCAAATGGCTAAAATGATAAAAGAGGAAAGTGAGAAATGATGGGGAGAATATGGGAAAACTGGGACACTAATCCATTGTTGGTGAAACTGTGAACTTATCCTATTATTTTGGAGAACAATCCTGGAAGTATGCACTAAGAGTTATCAAACTACTCTTTGATCCAGCAATACCACTACTTGGTCTATTTCCAAAGATGAATACAAAAAACAAAAAAAATCTATATATTCTAAAATGTTTATAACAATCTCTTCCATTTCTAAAGTTGTGTGGCTCTCTAATTATTTTCTGTGCCTATAATCTCGTTTATAGGCAATTAATGATAATACTTATCCCCATTTCACCAGAATGTTTTGAGTTGATAACAAAGTCTAGAGAAGACTTAATTCTGCCACAGTACCTTATGATAATGATTTAAATTCTATTTTTTTTACTCAAGGTTTTAAGCCTGATCACATACACATTATATTTGATCTATCTTTAGGAAGGACCACAGTAAACCAATTCTTTCAATTCTTAAATTGCCTTTAGGATTTTTGCCTTTGTCCTCCGTCAAAAAATATAAACTAGCCAATAGTCAATGATTATAGCAATCAGATGTTTTTGTAAACCCCAAGACTCTGGCTTCTGGGATAAGAATTCACTACTTGACAAAAATTGCTGGGAAAACTGAAAAATAGTATGACAGAAACTAGGCCATTGACCAACATCTAACATCCCATACCAAGGTCAAAATGGGTTCGTGATTTAGACATAAAAAGTGATACTATAAGTAAATTAAAAGAACAATGGATATTTTCCCTTTCATATGTGTGGAAAAGAAAGGAATTTGTGGTCAAAGAAGAACTAAAGAACATTATGAAATGCAAAATAATTTTGATTACATTAAATTAAAAAAAATGTACAAACAAAACCAGTGCAGCTAAAATTAGAAAGGAAGTAGAAAGCTGAGAAAAAGCTTTTTTACATCCAGTGTTTCTGATAAAGACCTCATTTCTAAAATATATAGAGGACTGACTCAAATTTATAAGAATACAATCCATTCTCCATTTGATAAATGACCAAATGATATGAACAGATAATTTTATTTAAAGTTATTTCTAGTCATATGAAGAAATGCTCTAAATCACTATTGATTAGGAAAATGAAAATTAAGGCCATTCTGAGGTACTACTTCACACCTCTCAGATTGGCTAAAATGACAGGAAAAGATAATATACATTAGAGGGTGTGTGGGAAAACTGGAACACTAATGCCTTGTTGGTGGAGTTGTGAATTGATCAAATCATTCTGGAGAACAACATGGAACTATGTCCAAAGGGCTGTAAATCCGTTCATATCCTTTAGTCTAGCAGGGTCTATATCCCAAAATGATCATAAAAAAGAGAAAAGGACCCACATGTGCAAAAATGTTTGTAGCAGCCCTTTTGTAATGGCAAAGAACTGGAAATTGAATGGGTGCCCATCAGTTGGGGAATGGCTGAATAAGTTATAGCATATAAATATAATGGGATATTATTTTCTATAAGAAATGATGAGCAGGCTGATTTCAGAAAAGCCTGAAAAGATTTGCATGAACTTATGCTAAATGAAGTGAGTAGAACCAAGACAACATTGTGCACAGCAATAATAAGATTATGTGATGATCAATTGTGATGAACTTGGCTTTTTTCAACAATGAGGTGATTCAAGGCAATTCCAATAGACTTGTGATGGAAAGAGCTATTCACACCAAGAGAAAGACTGAATATGGATCAAAGCATAGTATTTTCACTTTTATTGTTGTTATTATTGTTTGCTTGTTTTTTTCTTGTTTTTTTTCACTTTTTCATGTAATATATTTTTTGTGTAGAATGACTAATATGGAAATATGTTTAGAAGAATTAGATATATTTAACCTATCTTGGATTACGTGCTGTCTGTGGGAAGGGTTAGGAGAAAGGGAGGGAGAAAAATTTTGAGCACCAGGTTTTGGAAAGGTGAATGTTGAAAGCTATCATTGCATATATGTGGAAAAATAAAAGGCTATTATAAATAAATAAATAAACTAATGAATATATACAAAAATGATAAGCTAACTTAATATTCTCTTTCTTATTACTTTTGGTTTGACCACTGTGTTTATCTTGGTGTGTAGAGAATTTTTTGACATTTTTGTTTCTTATTTCTTTTATAATTTGGTGATTCTTTTGCATGATGATTGCTGACAAAGTTTAGAATAGATTTTTAGTTGCAATTCCAAAATCTTTAAGTCTCCTGGATTGGTTCTTCAGTTCTCCAATAAGTTGCTCTTTTCTCCTGTTTCTTTCTTTCTTTCTTTGTTTCTTTCTTTCTTTCTTTGTTTCTTTCTTTCTTTTTTTCTTTCTTTTTTGTCATTGTTGTTGTTTGTTTGTTTGTTTGTGTTTGTTTTAATTAATGAGGTAATATAGGATGTAGTAGACAGAGAGTTGGTCCTAGAGTAAGAACTTCTGACACATACTGGCCAGATGGCCCTGGGCAAATCCCTTTACTTTGCATTGCTTTAGATAAAGCTTGTAGAGAAAGGACCAATTTTCCTTGGAAAGGGCCTTTCCTTGTACCAATTTAAAAACTTTAGGAGCTCCTTGTACCAATGAAAAGAGCTTTTAAAAAAATGCTAGAAGTGTATTCAAGAAGACATGGGTTCATATGCTGGTTCAGATTCTGTGTGACCATAAGCATGTTCATTAATCTTTTTTGGCCTCCATTATTCATCTGAAAAATTATAGGATTAGCATCAGATGGCCTCAAAAATGTCCTCCAATTCTAATTCTATAATCATATGATACTGTAAAATTCTGGGTCCATTTTCTATCCCTTATAAAAGTAATGCATTCAACAAATCTTAAAACAAAAATAATTTCTGTGAGAAATTAGGAACTTGGAGCATACAGTATAGACAAGTCATTCACATTCATGAATATTCATTTTCAAGTATGAAATTTCAGGAATTTCCTGCTCCTCCTTATCTAAAAAAAAATTTGATCAAATTTTCCAGTTATTGAGTTGTTAAAGATATCTACTTGCCTCACTCTTCTTTGTCCTTACAACGTCCAATGATTCTAACATTTAGAGTGAAAAACTTTGAAATGTCTTTCCTTTTTTGCTCTCTTAAACAGAGAGGGCATTTTTGTCTCTCCAGATCTTGGTTTATCCTGCTTCTCTGAATAGTAAATTAACCTGGTCTTCCTAATGAGGTGGAATGTTTCAAATCTAAATTAACACCTTTTGCTTTACTTTGTGAGAAGACCTACTCATTACTCTCAAGAAACTTAATGGGCATGTGATTCCATGAGCTAGAATAATTTAATGTAATCTGACATTTATGACTTCCACATAATATCAACTGCTAAAGTTTGAAAAAAAGGTTTCTATTCAGAAAAAAAAAAAAAACACCCACCCAACTAAGTCAAACTAATAAGCTCGGTCTCAATATTAAAATCAGGTCAGAGATCCTTTTCACTTTCATTACATATAATTTATGCCACTTGAATGTAGTTTAATAAGGCCATAAAAATGCCAGTTGTGGTATCTCATAATACTTTTTATAAACTCGTTTTACAGTCTCCCCTTTGTTCCAAAGTTCAAAGTGACAATTGAAATTCATAGGAGTTCTCAAAATCTCCCTTAGATATGCTGAATATTGACTAAATTTCATATGAAATATATGACAATACATACACCATCTATTTAGTCCTATAAAACAATATATTTATATAGCATACATAGAAATATAATACTTAATTTTTTTTAAAGCATGGGAATTGTAGAGAACATTTCTTTCCTCCAGATGTGCCAATGTTGATACATTTCAATTAAAAGGAAAAACATGAATTCAGGAAGAGAGTAGTTTTATATTATTATTCTACAACCCCTCCTTTTTTTAGATTAAAAAAAGGGAGAATACATAGCCATATTTAATTGCTACTTAGCCAAAGTCACACAATACTTGTGAGTGCTTTTACAATAGTGGTATTATGCTGTCCCTTGTCAGCTTCCAATTACTTCATACACCTAGCTGATCACTGCCTTATTTCCTGGCTTGGATAAATAGGGCTTTGGGTGCACTTCCCTGAAGTCATTTCAGAGAAGATAAATTAAATAATGATTGCAATTTAATATTGTGATAGCGCTAAAATATTTCCTTCAAGTTTCAAGTTTGACCACAAGTTTCCAATAATATGTATTTTTTCTAGTTTCTAGTGAAAACGTGAGGTTTTATTAAATTCTACAGCTGCACTTTGTATTTATGTATTTGGTGAATAACCTGGACATTTTAAATAATACAGAGCTAAGAATTTCTATGAAAAAAAGTAAAGATAATGCTCATATTTCATTTAAAGGAAGAAACTTTCTTCAGAATCACTGCTGACTCAAACATGGATGTGGCAGACAATTTGTCCAGCATTACTAACACCATTTTGGACAATGGCAGTCCAAGACTCCAGCTATTGAGCCAATACTAAAATGGCTGGGCATAAAGTATACTTTGTACACACTGGAATATTTCATACATAACCTAGACTTGTCTGGGCATGCCGAGATCAATTAACATTGGAGGCATCTTTGAAGAGCTTTTGGAATATGTTCATATTACCTACCATGAAAACTTCTATATCTCTTAACTCTTAAGTGAGGGTGGTTTCTTTTGATCATCTACTTACAACTTTATATATGGAAAGCCTGAGCTGGTCATTCCTCTTTTCAACCTTTCTATTTCTGTTGCCTTCTTTTTTATTCTATTTTATCAACTCTTATCTGCTGCATTCAAAAGGCAAAGATCCCAGTTTAATTACAAAATGGGCATCATAAACAAAACTGCATCATAAACAAAACTGATGAGAATGGAAGAATTTTCCTTCCCATTTTCCCTCTCCTTCACTCTGGCTTTGAGACATGGACTTGGGGAAGGGAAAAGGGTATATTTCTTTTCTGTGATTTTTTTTTTACCTTTAGAATCAGATGCTTGAAGTGATCCTCATTATGTTCTAGGAAATTGAACCTTGGCTAGCTTGGAAATAGGATTGCAAGCTGGATGTGCATCTGACCAGCCAACTAGTCTGGCACTGAAGCCCAAAGAAACCTGAATTACTGGGATTTGGGGCTGGAGGGGGATTTTTGGACTCAAAATTGAGCTAAGCATGAATTTAATCTCCCCAAAGACTGAGATGACATAAGAAGAAAAGAGGATTACACTTCCCTAATTAGAGGAATCAATATTGTTAATTCCTTTTGAAGTAAACATTCTGGTATAAAAGTTCATTTGACTTTTAGTGGTTAATGGAACTGAATTTCAAGGGGACTTTTCTTCATACTTTTTTGGTAATGCCATCAATAGGGAAGAGATCCAATAGAAAAGAACCTATATACCCATCACTTTCCTTAAGGGTACCAGAAATCCAGGGGGGAAAGGTGAAATCTAATTTATCCAGCTTTGAGGCAGTGAAAGCTATGATAGTCTGTGAATACTTTATAAAATCATGCAAAAATTATTCTGAAAAATAATGAAAACAAAGATACCTGGCTAATACTTTAAACTAAGACTCTAGAGGTTTTAATGTTCATTCTACTAGTTACTTTATGACCTGTCTACTTCTTGGCCTGTTTCTTCATCTGCAAAATTAGGAGGTTGAACTAAATGACCCTTGAAGTCACATTTAGCTATAAATCTATTACTTTAAAAGTATTAAATTGGAATTCAGTTATAGGGCCAGTCTACATCTGAAATAATGTGTTCAATTCTGGGCATGATATTTTTGGAAAGACACAAATAATCAGGAAAGTGTCCCAAGATCAGGTCTCAAACACCTTGGCCAAATCACTTAATTTCTGTTTGGCTCATTTTCTTCAATTATAAAATGGAGATAAGAACAGTACCTACTTTCTAGAGTTGTCATGAAAGTGAAATAGCTATTGTTACTGTTGCTGCTGCTAGTGTTATTTCCACTACTAGGACTGCTACTGCTCCTACTATTACTTCTGCTACTGCTGCTGCTGTTATTGTTGCTATTGCTACTACTGCTACTGTAATTGCTAATGCTAGTGCTACTACTGCTACTGTTTCTGCTATTGCTATTACTGCTACTGCTGCTAGTGTTACTACTGCTACTGCTGCTGCTGCTGCTTCTGCTGTTGCTACTTAGTCCCAGAAAATAGAACTAGAAACAATAAATGAAAGGTGAAAAGAAATAAATTTAATCTTGAGGTGAGGGAAAATTGCCCAAGAATTAGAATTACGCCAAAGTAAAAATGGACCATCTCAGGAAATTATGGGTTCCTTCTTGTTTAAGGTTTCAAGTAGACTAGGTAACCACTCACTGGGGATTTCATAGAGGATTTCTCAGCCAGATACAGCTTGTGTACAGCTTCTTAAGTTGATTCTGAGATTCCCCAATTCTACAAGGTTTCTATACTTTATAAATATTATTATTCTCCAACTATGATAAGGATGTATGATATAAGTTTTAAAATTAATGTGAAAAGATAAGGAATAATTGGTTTCATTCATTTTACTCCTTCAGTAGGACTCAACTTTCTATTTGTAAAGTTGCTTTCATTATGAATACTTTGGAATTATGATTGGTCATTGTGTTGATTAAAGTTCTTAAATCTTTCACTCTTTAAAAATTATGTGAAATATTTCCATATTATTTGTAAAAGAAGATTTGAATAAAAGAAATAAAATGAAAAATAGCATGTTTTAGTCTGTATTCAATCAATATCAGTTCTTTCTCTGGAGATATCTTTCAAATTTGATTATCTGTACAATATAAATATTATTCCTGTTGTGTAGACTGTTTTCCTGGTTCTGCTCATTTCATTTTGCACTAGTTCATACAAGCTTCTGTATAAATTTGTTTTATATAAAACATATAAGTTCCCCCCCACCCGTAACTATCCCCTTCATTCTGAAACTATTCATTATTCTTCTTAAAGCACAATAGTATTCCATTACATTCTTATATCATAATGTATTCAGCCATTTCTTAGTTGATGGATATCCCCTCAGTTTCCAATTCTATATTGCCACAAAAATATCTGTCATGAAAATTTTTGTCCATTTGGGTTTTCCCCCTTTTCCTTTTTGATGTCTTTGGAAGTATAGACCTAATAGTATTATATGAATTTGTTTTTAAAACTATATATTTTAGTATGTGCATTTTGATATAATTGTTTCATTTTTAAGTCTATGTGTTTTATTTTGTGTATTAAAAAGTGTTATTCAATCGGTTTTGGTAGACTGTGAGAGGGAGTCTAGGACACCCCTGGTCAACTGTGTTCGCAGCCCTGTTCTCACC
The DNA here is from genome assembly GCF_016432865.1 of Antechinus flavipes. Lineage (NCBI taxonomy): Eukaryota > Metazoa > Chordata > Mammalia > Dasyuromorphia > Dasyuridae > Antechinus > Antechinus flavipes. Next base: position 255,300,924 of record NC_067401.1, read on the forward strand.
TGCCTGGAACTACAACTTATTTCTACAATTTTACAGTTTCATTTACAATGGTTTTTCTTTTCTTTATTTTTTGTCATAAGAATTGAGCCTCAACATAACCTCTTTATCCTCAATACCTTGAGTAAAGCCATAGAAGATTTACATTTTATGGGTTTACAACAGCTTGTTATTGTGAGGTATCAAATCCTCCAGAATTAGTTATATCCAAAAAAGGCAAAACCAACACCAGCAGAAAACATGATGTATATTATGGCAATTAAACAAAAACCTTTTGTTTTTACAAAGACAAATGATATGGAGATTGTTTATTTGGTTCAGACATTTTAATTTTATTTCATTTCACTTCAGTTTTTTTCTCCTTTGCAACTAGAGAAACACATTTTTTAATAGTTTGTGTCTTTATCTGATAATTGCTCCAAAAGGATTTACTTCATTCTCTGTTATTTATTTATAAGGCTCTAGACAGAATGTTAGAAATAAGACAGGATGATTATTCAATAATTACTGAATATCTGTATTGAGCACTTTCGGGTTGAGGCTACTTGATAATGTACCTCAAGCTATTGACAATGCAACTTAACCATCTACATTGTATTGATATCAAAGTAATAAGAAACAATCTTCAGAAGGTCCTTCAGAAATTATATATGTGATAATCAAAAAATAATCAAGATAATAATGCAATCTAGTATGTATTTATTGTTTCATAAATAATTTTTCTTACAACAGTAGTTATTGTGGAAACAGCAAGGTATAAAAGATAGACCATTAAACTTGGTGTTTAGATCATCCAAAATTTAAACTCTGCCTCCAATGCTTACTAGCTGAGTGGCTATAGCTAAGTTGTTTACACACATCTTTCAGCCTCAATTTCTTCATCTGTAAAATTGGGATAATAATAGCAACTCTATGTCATGAAGACCAAAAGAGATAGTATTTATTAAATTCTTGACCAATCGTTTAATACCAGTTAAATACTAGCTATTATTATTAATTTTTATGTCACCTTGCTTCCAGGCAAATCTTTAAGTCTATAAATTATGAAAGAGTGGGTGATCTGCATTGGTGGAGAGATTTTCCATATTGAACAATCCCTACACAGATGATATAGCAGGTCCCAACAAACACAAGGACCAAATGAACACCAAAAACTAGTGCCTACCGTGTACAAAGCTATGCCATCAATCTGAATTGGATCCATCCATGTGCTCTTGGGTCATTTTCTGTTCAGTTTATTGCAAGACAGAGGTTTTGCCCTTCTTTTTGAAGGCAATCCTTGGTACTCCTTGGCAAATCATTCTGCCTCTGGGGCCAAGAGGCCTTTATGATCAGATGTTAATGTATTTGCTCCAGCTGACTGCCTTATATTCATAACAGCTTATCTTCTGCACTCTTCAAAACCTATCTCAAGAGCTCTTAAAGGATTCTGAAATCCCAGACTCTTGGGATCAAATATTCTACCCTTCTATCATTAGTTGCACAGCAAATCCTTTAGAGTTGTTTGAGCAAAGCTCAAAGGAGAGCAGAGATGAACACAATCCAATGACTGTCATCATGGGAAAATGACATAATCCACCCATACTAAAAATATGATATGCCCCTCCTTGCTATACCCAACAGGAAACACTGACATCATGTTTATTCTTCTTTACTTAAGATGCTAACTCTCTTTCAGAGAACCCTTGTTATTTGAAACTAAGCTCACATCAGCCCCCTCCCCCAAATAAGACTTTATTTAAAAGATTCATCACTGAAAGTTGTAAAACAGAAATTGAGCATGGATTTATACAGGGAAGAGGGAAATGGTAGAGAGTCAGTTCTTGGCAGCTACCAAGATCCAGGAGATCTATGATCCATGTTGAATACTCTCTCCAGGAATACAAATCAAAATCCATTCATGTCTATTCATCCTGTACAACTCTTATGAAAAATTCAAAATGACCGTATATCATGGACCCTCAAGGAATAGTTATTGCATTGCATTGAAATCAATGTGTTTGCTATAGTATTTAGTACACAGTATGCAATTAGTAAAAGTTTATTGCATGACTGAAGAAAATGGAATAGAAGCACAGAATTTTAGAATTCTCAAGGACTTTAAATTCCATATAGGGTAGAGAAGTAAAAAACTATGCTATACGTTTGCTAGAGGCATGACTAGGCCAAAAAAAAAACCCAACCAAACCAAACCAAATAACATCATCACCATCACCCCCAGCAAAAACCAGCCCTGTTTTACGAAAAGATTTAGCAAGTCATTTGGGAAAAATGACATTGTTCTCTGAAATCCAAGCTCTGTTTGTAACTGATTTGTTAATTATTAATAATTAGCCTTCTGACCATCTGGGGGCCTCTTTTGAAGTCAGAAAATGCCCAGGATTTGGAGCTATATAGATGCAGTCATTTTGGATATATGCTCAATTCCAGTAGAATACAAACACACACATATGTATATATACATATCTATATACACACATATATACATGTAATATACACAAATTATATATATATAATATATTTATACATATGTATAGTAGTTTTCCAAAATAGAAAATAAAAAAGGCAGCAAGATAGGCACTAACTAAAAATACTTAAGTTTTATAAACCTTTCAAACCAAAATTGGACTGACCAACAGTGTAGCATAAGGGAAAGCCTATTGGATTTGATATATAAAAAAAAAAAAACCAGGGCTTAAATAATAGTTCAAATCCCAGATCTATTACTACTTCCATGACCTTGAATAAATTCATTTCTTTCTCTGGGCCTCAGTTTCCTTATATCTTCAGAAGTGGTTCAGATCAGATGATCTCGAAGGACTAGAATCAAAGGACAAGGGTAATCAGCAAGGAAGATGGGAGGTAAAAGGGTTAGAAAATTTGAAAATGATGGTGGAGTGGATGAGTTTATTGGTCAAATAAGTGGTATGCTGTTATACTGATGCCAGATACAGACTCCATTGCTTTTAGAGCTGGAACATAAGATAGGAATCAAATGAATCTATGGGTGAGTTGTTTGGATCATTTAAACAAATCTGTTTGTTTTCTGGTTTATCCATTTCATCTCAGTTTGGAAAGAAAATTACATAGCAGATTGTAAAATGAAGGAATAAATTTCTTTAAGGTACAAATTATAATAAGATATGATTATCTTATATAATATACTGTGTTATATAATATAAGGTAATGTGATATAACAATATGCTATGTGATATAATATGATTTGTTGCATTATGCAACACAACCTAACAATATAACACATAATGAATAGACTTTTTTTTTCTTTAAAAAGAGAATACTTGTGGAGGGGACAAATTTGACAGGCAGACTATTTTATATAGTACATAATTCTGTTCTATTGAAAATGACAATAAAAAATTCCATAGAAATTTCTTGAGAAATTTATAAAATTTCCAGCTTTTATTCCAAAGAGGTAGGTTCATATAAGGAGGCCAGGGAATGTATTAATTAGAAACAAGTAGGATGGTGTTATTATTTTGTGAACACTCACGGGATAGTAGCTGGACCAAGTCTGCCAGATTGTTACACAGAGGCCTATAACCATTTACTCATATTAATTTTTCTAGCCAAATTTCCATTTAAGGAATCTTATATGATCAAATTCAGAGACTATTTAAAAGAGTGATGTGAAAAGCAACAGAACCATTAATAATTTCCCAAAGTTAGCAGTCTTTGATAAATGTTCTTATATGCCTTATTTCATGAAAACTCCTAGAGTAAAACAACAATTTGTGCCTAAGCATAAACTAGCGGCAGAGGATAGGACAGGCAAACTCCCATGATTCCAAATGACAAGGCAGAATTTCTACTGGGAATTCCTTTTTTGTTTTTTGAGAAATTGTGAGAATTTGAACTTGGCAAAGACATATGGCCATTACTCTCTGAGCTAATCCTTCCAGGCTGAGTTTAAATGTACAAAACATGTGCAAAAATAAGAATATTCAAATAAGTTAAAAAGCACTAATCTGTTTATTAGTGTAATTTAGGAAAAGGTGGGAACCTTTGGCTTGAATTACATAGATAATGACTTCAGTTCTTTACTTTGTATGCACAACTGTTTTAGTTATAATGCTTTAAATCACCAATTGTTTTCTCATCATTCCCTTTTAGATGAGTTAGCATAATGTTGTGGATAGAAACATAAATTTGGGCAGCTAGGTAGTGCAGTGGGTTGAGCACCAGCTCTGAAGTCAGGAGGACCTGAGTTCAAATCTGGTCTCAGACACTTAACACTCCCTAGCTGTATGACCCTGGGCAAGTAACTTAAACCCAATTGCCTCAAGAAAAAAAAAAAAAAGAAGAAGAAGAAACATAAATTCAAGTGAGGAAATCCTGAATTTGAATTTGACCTCAAACATTTATTAACTCTGTGGTACTGGGCAATTCATCCCTTCTTCTTACAATCTCAATTTAAAACAGGGACAATAATTGTATCCATCTCATGAAGTTGTGTATTTGGTGGAGTAGGGAGGGCCCTGGCTCTGGAATCAAAGGGCTTAGATTCACATCCTGCCCTTATTCTCTATGTGACCTTGGAAAAGCAATTTCCCTGGCCTGAGTTGTAATTGTTCAATTGTTTTCAGTCATGGCTGACTCTTCATGATCCCGTTTGAGTCACGTTCAGAGTTACTCTTCCTGGTTCATTCCAATATGGGTTTGGGCTTTACTTCTGGTTATATGTGACTCAGCTCTGAAAGATATCAATTTTGAGATGACCAAAAGTTTCCTTATTCAACAAGCAGGAAGATCTGAGGACTGGATTGAAAGATCACTAAATTCTAAAATACTAGAATCTGAAATCATTGAGGTAGAAGTCTAAATTCTTCCTTTCAGGGAGATAAGGGGGAAGGGAAAAACATTTATTAAGCACGTACTATGTGCCAAGGTTCTATGCCAGTAACTTTGTAATTATTATCTCAATTGATCCTCACAACAATCCTAGGAGATAGATGGTATTACTTTTACCCTATTTTACACTTGAAAAAACTGAGTCAGACAGAGGTTCAGTGACTTACCCACAATCATGCAGCCAAGGGTTATGAGAATTATTGTTGCAGTTTGTAAGGACTTCCTAATGCTACCACAAGTAAATTAATGGCCCTGGATCTGACTTTTATTCAAGTCAGGGGATAGCTTCTTCAGAAAAGCTAAATAATACAGTCTTTGTGAGGTAGAGTGTGGGAAATTCTCTGCTTGGTTCCTGCCCATGACAGAAGCACTGAACCACATGAGCAGAAAAGGAAGATGAAGCAAACATTTTAATGGCGTGCACCGCTGTGTTTATTCTGAGCCAGGCATCCTTCACTTCCAAAAAAGCCAGACTACTGGGCAATGTGGTGGCGGCTTCACAAGACTGACTGCTGGGACTGCTGGCTAGAAGACTTTGGTTCCCTTACATGCTTGGTTTACTCATCAACTCCCATCATTTATCAGACTTAATGTGCTACAGCAGACTGAAGGTCATGATGTGTCATTTCCAAGAGAGACTGACTTTTCCTTTCCAGGGTCACCAAATGGGAATGTTTACCTGAGATTAGCACCCGCATCTCAGGTTCAGCTCTCTCTACCTCTCCATGCCTTGTCTTAGTGTGAATATTGCTGGTAGTCTTTTAGGTAATGTAAACTCCAAACCTCTGTGGCATAGGAAAGCTGATGAGCTAATCAGTCCTTGTGCCACAGAAGGTGAACAAAAGGGAAAGGGCAAGGGCAGAGGAAAAAAAAAACATTTCCATCACCCTCCCCTCCTACCTCAAACATGTTGTACACACTCTTCTCCAACCCCTGGTGCCATGGAGATGTTGTGAAGAAATCATTCTGGGGTAAAGAAATCCTAGTCCAACAGTGAAATGGATAGAAGGACTTATCATCTTTGAATGAAATTTACAACTAAGAAAAAATTGGTCTTTTTTTTTTAAGAATAGGTTTCGAAGCTATATTTAAGCAACTGTTGCCATCTTTTTATTCAGGGGTAAGTAAACAGTGTCAAAACTAAAAAGACAAATTTTCATGAAACATAAATCCCATCGAAAGATTGATAAAGTCTAGACCTGTGATTTCATTAACAGAGGATCAAAGGATCATAGTTTAGGCCTAATGGGGATCTTAGAAGTCATTGAGTCTAACTCCCTTATTTTACAAATGAGAAAACTGAGACACAAAATTAAATGACTTGCCCATGGTTACATAGTTATTATATATCTGAGGCGAATTTTGAACTTTTATCTTTTTGGATCTCTAACTACTAATATTTCATGATCAAAATAAGAGTATTTAGGATTTTTATATTGTTTTTATTGCTGAAGGCACTTTTGTCTCTTTGATCTCAAATCCCCTGCCATATAAATGCTCTTGTTGTTCCATTGTGTCTCACTCTCTGTGACACCATTTGAAGTTCTTTTGGCAGAGATAGTGAAGTGGTTAATCATTTCCTTCTCCAGCTCATTTTCACCAATGAAAAAACTGAGGCAAAAAAGGGTTAAGTGACTCACGCAACTAGTAAATGTCTGAGACTGGATTTGAATTCAGAGAGATGTTTTCCTGATTTCAATCTCAGTGCTCTGTCCATTGTGCCATCTAGATGCCCACAGATTAATTGTTGTTTTTGAGTAATTTCAGTTGTGTATTTGATGACTCCATTTGGGGTTTTCTTGGCAAAGATACGAATGGTTTACCAATTTCCTTCTCTGGCTCATTTTACAGAAGAGGAAACTGAGGCAAACAAGATTAAATGACTTTTCCCAAAGTCATGCAGATTAAATATGCCTAAATATTTAAGTTTGCACATAGGTTTATCACAAATGTGATAGGAGACTGACCTGAGAGAATTTGACTTCTATTTTACTATTCTCATTTTACAGATAATGAAGTTTTAATAATAAGAAGAGCTAGTATTTATATGCATTTTAAAGTTTGCACATTAACTTTACAAATATTATCTCATTTGATCCTCACAATAATAATTGCAATTATTATCCCCATTTTACAGTTGAGGAAACTGAGGAAAATGGAGGTTAAGTAACTTGTTCAGAATTAAACAGCTAGTGAATGTCTGAAGACACATTTAAACTCAGGTCTTCCTGACTCCAAGTTGAGGACTTTATCCCCTGAATCACTTTGCTACTTAACTCATGGCCCAGTTAAGTTAAAAGGTCACAGTTAGTTAAGTGCAGAATTAGGATTGAAACTCAGGTCCTCTTGCTCAGAATCCAATATATTTTAGATTTTGCCATGCTATTCTATGTAACCTAGAGAGTAAATTCATTGAGAACATGGACCTTATCTCCATATTATCATACCTAGAACACTCAATATAGTATATTGTATGTAATTTTAAGCCCTCCATCAATACTTATTTTATGACAAACATGCAACTAAAATATAAGTGGGAATAGAGAAAGAGAAGAATGTTTTCTTGATTTTCTCTAGATTGACTACAAAGCTGACTTCTGGATTTAAGTTGTTGGTTTTCTGCAATTCACTGTTACTAAAAAACAGCAACTAAAACTTTAACTACTGTGTGCTTCAGGTCTCTTCTTTATAATGGAAGGTAGATTCCCTGTGAATGATTAATAAAAAATATGTGCACAAATTACAAGAAAGTATGGAGAGACCATAATTTGAGTTAGTGGAGAGAATGCTCACTAAGATGAAATGAACATTTTTAAAAACACAGTACATGCTCTATTTCTTGTTTTATTTTGTTTTTAATGACCAGCATCTAGCAGAATGTCTAGCACATAGTAGGTATCTATGAAATACTTTTGGAATTAGATGATCAAAGCAAAGAATGATCTTATCAATCATTTCTGTAATGCTGTTATTCATGTTGACCAAGGTTCTAGCCATCCTAAAAAGAGAAGTGAGCTGTGAATGAAAATTTTAAAAAATGTCCAAAAGCAAATATTTTCCCAGGTTTGCATCCCTACCTAAGAGACTGAATTCATTCCATTGAGGTTTGAAGTGAGTTAACACCAGGCCAGGGAAGTATGCTGTTAATCTGACTTTAAAGAGACTTTGGCCAAAATCAACTATATGGCAGTTATTGTAGGACTTAAGCAGCTTTAGTGTTTGGAAAACATTAATATCTTTAATATGAAGTTGGTATTAATGGATCAAAGTAAATGATATCTTCTTCTAAAGCTCAGTCTGACAGAAACTTAATGAAGTAGTGAGAAGCCAGGTATTTGTAAAGAGATAAAGCAAGATCTTTGAATGCAATGTGCCAATTACAAAGCAGGTACAGATTTGTCACCCCTCTCAGCACTTTTTTCTTTTTTCCCTTTTGCTCTTTCTTCTTTCCCTTTCTTTTTTCTTCCTCACCCAACTCTCATTTGAACTGGTTTATTTACAGCTAAATAATTATAGAAGTGAATTGAAAAATTGGAATGCAAAACATGGAATGAAGAACCTTATTCATGACCATCCCCTCATTGACTAAATTATATTTAGGAGTGGTCTCAAATACATTTTGGATGAATTGTGAAAAGTTTACACTGAAAAAAGGCTACTGTGTCTTTGCAAAGGCTACTGTGCCTTTGCCAATAAACTATGTGTTTCACCATGTGCTAATGATTTTTTTTCCAAAAAATATATGTTGTGACCCCAATAAACTTTTACATGTCAAAATAATGAAATGAAATCTTATTTTCTGGTGCCAAGTTTCTATAAAAATAACTCTTTAAAAATATTAATCTCACTGCACCATGTAGTATTTTTATATGTGGTTTCAAAATGTGTCTGGAACAATAAATTTTATATATGGCAAAAACGCAGAATGCATTCAAGACACCAGTGTCAAAGTTTCATATCCGTATCTAAAACTTCTTATTGTTTTCAGAAACTTATGGTATTCATTTACCTAAAATATAGTAAGATGGATTACATAAATTAATAATAAAAAGGTCATATTTTCAGAGCTGGAAGAGACCATAGAAGTCAAACCCCGTCATTTTATAGTTGGAGAAATTAAGGTCCTCCAAAGGGAAGCCCCCAGAGAACTTAGGTAATATAACCAAGATTCAAACTCATATCTTTATCTCCAAAAGCAGCACCATGCTAACGAATCTATTAGGCTCTTTTTTCTATGCTGTTTGTGAATGTTTCTGTAATAAAACAACAGAAAATTAAGCATTTCATTTAGTTGAGTTCACCCACTTGCTGTAATAGCTACACTATTCCAAAAAAAGAATCTCTTGAAAATCCTAAAACACCATTAGCTTTTAAACAGTTCCTTTGCTGCTGAAATTAGATGCTTTTAGTAGATAGAAAAGAGAAAAAGGTAGCTAATTCTGGAAAAATTTCCCTAGACTCTTTCAAGATCACTCTAAAGGAGAGAATGATAGATGTGGATTTCCCATCAATGGTTCTGCTCAGATTCAAAGCTAGAACCATCATACATTCCCCAAGATAAATGTATCACCTGAAATCTCATCATCATGCAGATTGACACATCTTTGATTCTCCACATCTTCTCAGCGCCCACAGTTGCTTTTCTTCTCTGATTAGAGGGCTAAGGGAGAAGCAATAAATGTCTCCCAAAGTCTCCCTTTAATAATAATAGCTACCATGTTTATGCTTAGCATGTGCCAGATCCTGTGCTAAACTCTTTACAATTATTATCTTCTTTGATCCTTGCAACAATCCTAAGAGGTAAGTATTATTATCAATCTCATTTTACAGATGAGAAAACTGAGATAAATAAAAATTATGTGACTTGCTCAGTATCACACAGCTACAAAATGTCTGAATTCAACGCTTTCTGATTATTAGATATCTAGGCACTGAGATACCTATCGAAACCTTTGTGGATAGAGAATTTTGCTTGGAATCAGGAAGACTCACTTTCATGAGTTCAAATCCAGTCTCAAATACTAGCTTGTGTGATCCCAGGCAAGACACTTAATCCTGTCTCTCTGTTACTTAGTTATAACTGGAGAAGGATATGGCAAACTACCCCATTATCTCTTCCAAGAAAATTCCAAATAGGCTCATGAAGAGTCAGACAATAGCAACTTAGAACTTTCTAGGTAACTCTCCATTTTCTATTAATGACTCTGATTGGTTTTGACTTCCACAAAGCATATTTTCCACCCTTTAGATTCCTTTTGTGTATCATCTTCCCTCATTAGATTGTTAGCTCCTGGAGGGCAAGAACTGTCTTTATTTGTATCCTCAGTGCTTTAGCATAATTGTTTGGTACATAGTAGATGCTACTTAATAAATATTTACTGTTAATTGTTAGAGGAATATAATTCCAGGACTACCTGGTGCCTGGGCAGACATGTAAATTATTGTACTCAAGTGTATTCAAGTGCTCTGAAAGATCCAATAGCCAGGTTTTATTTTGATCTGGAAGAGACTTGATGTCCATCTAGTCCAACCCTTTCATTATCTGACAGATGAGAAAATAAGGCTCAGAGAGATTGAGACTTGCTTAAAAAACCTAAGTAGTAAGTAGAAACATAGTCTTAGATTGCAAATCCTAGTAATTTGTTTTAAGCCCTCTTCCCACTGCACTACAATGCCTCCTTACAACCTAACCTGCAGTTCTAACTCTGGGCACAAAATCTTGAGGAACTAGCAGGAAACCAGTTTAGACATGAAAACATCCATGTTGCACCATGGAACCGTTTCAGTGGATTCAGGTTCAGGATGAACTCCTAACATCAAGGAACCTCTTCACCAGATAAGCAATCCCTCCCAATGGCTGTCCCTCTTTCCTTCTCAAATCAGGGAGAATTTAGCTTTACAGTGATAACCTATTTGGCCAGCAACATGGTGTATGTACATATGTGGTACATGGCAGTAACATTTCCAAACATACTGGTGTGTTTTATAACTCATAAGAACTTTGAATTTTGAGGTAAAAGTCAACATAGAAAGTATTTAATCCTACATCCTGAGTATATAAGAACTGAGGCACAGAAAGTTTGATTACTAATAAGGCCACACAAGTAGGCAGTCCAACACTTAACATACTTTCCTGTAGCAGTAAGTACTTAAATGCTTATTGAATGGATGACTATATTCAAAGCTAGAGCTGACTCCAGAGCTGATATTATTTCCACAACACTAGGGCCTATGTACTTTGGGAAATGTCAGAAATAGGTAAGCCCAAACCCAGAGGTTGCTCAGGTTTTTGGCAGAAAGGACAACAAACAGAATAAATGAATGAATCATTTGTCAAGCACTTGGTATGTGCAAAGAACTGTGTAAGTGCTGAGAATACAAATAGAAAAGTATTATAATCTCTGCTCTCAAGGAACTCATATTCTAAGGGGGGAAGATAACACATATGGAAGGTTTCAGCTGCAAGTCAGATGGAAAAATCTCATGGCCCTTAGGGTAAAGCAAATGGTAAGGCCCCATCTTTAATGTCATTTCCACCAATACAATCATATCAGTTTCTGATGTTGAACCATTTGGTAATACTGAGGATACTGGTAATGAGATATATATATATATATATTTTTTTTTGTGGGAGGGGGAGTTTTCAAAAGCTATGAATATAACACCTGCAAGAGTTGTTGCCAAACTACATTCCCCAGAGACTGCTTCCCAGGATGATTTCAATAAATACTGGCCTGGAAACATTGCTATTTCAAAGGCTCTTGGAGTCTTCTGGATTCCTGAGGGTCTGGGGAGAAATGGTGGTCAAGGTGTTGGTGATGTGTGACTTTCCTAGCATGTGTTGCTTCCTGTCTCTCCCTCAGGATTGATACTTTAACTAGGCTTTCTTATCTGTCCTATGGGTGGCAGTTGGGGGAATAGCTGACCTCTTCTCCACAAGAACTAGATGATGATAGTGAGATCTGGATAAAGACCTAGGGGAAGGAGGATGATATGTCAGAAAAAAAAAACTTTGATCCTTTCTAATTTTTCCCATTGGATTTAAGTGATCACTTCTACTTAGACCTATGATTTCATAACTATCAATATTTCTTTCACTGACATTAATCAAAAGATATTTTAGTATTTTGAATTGCTTCCCTCATCCCCTAAATCATGTTTGGTCAACTTTTTGGTGCTAAACTTTTCAGAACCTTATGAAATTATTCCTTCAATAATAGAAATGGATCTATCTCTGGTCTTGATAAGTTCTTCCAACTTACATCTGGCAAGACTTACTCCCCACTGTCCTTAGATCAGCACACAATGAAGAAGGGGACCTTGTTGTAGGTGCCACTACTATTTAAAAATGAATGAATTATCTTTCCTTCTTTGCTGATGTCATAGACTGATAACTTGCCATTGGATGATACAAAAAGACTTTTGGATTAAAACAATAACAAAATGCATTAGAAACTTAGAACTTTTTATAAATTCCCCCCCTTAAGTCCAAAGAAGCAAAAGTATAATTAAAAAACAAACAAACCCTTCTTGTCCTTTACTGAACCTCCAATACTACTTCCTGGAAAAGAGGGCTTAATTATATTTATTTTTTCATGTGCTGTGATGTGAAGAAAATTAATGTAGAAGAAGCTAGAGGCCTCAGGGTAATGTTAATATCTTTTTCACTTGTATTTTCTTTGCAGATTAAGGTCCAAAGAGAGTTCTGCTATAAACGTCTGGATGCTGTTTTGGCAAATGCTTGCCAAAGTGTCAATATGACTCTCTCTGTGTAATAACCACCTCAGCCCATAGGGAGGCCCAAAAATGGCTTTGGCAACAAATGGCAAAGTTCCCATGAATGGCAAGTTCTGGACAATATTGATTTCACCAACACCATCACTCTTGTTCAAGAGATTTCATAAAAATTCATAATGAAAAAATTTAAGCTAATCAATGAATTAACACATATATATATACACACACACACATATATATATTAAATAAGAGCTTACTAAATTTTAAGTATTCAGGAATACAAAAAGAAAAGTGAAAAAAGTTCATGCCTTCAAGGAGTTTACATTCCAATGAAAGAGGCAATATGATATCTATGTACATATAGACCTTTGTACATGCAGACATGACTACACCAATAAAGAAAACTATTTAATGTAATATATATATATATAATACAAATCTACATAAACACATGCATGTATATGTATATATGCTTATGTGGATCCACATCCATATATATGTAAATATATTTGTATTTTCCCCCAATGAATTTTTGAGAGTGAGTTTCAGCTTTCTCTTTTTATCCTTGACACAGCCCAAGTTAAATGACACATGCACATGTGTAATATACAAACAAGAATACCACAAACATATACAAGGATATATATATATATATATATATATATATATATATATATATATATTCAACATATATATACATGTCCATATATTACGATAACAAAGCCTCCTTCATTTTTCTCTTTTAATACCAGCATTTACCACATATTAGTATACATACACATATGTATGCATGTATGCACATATATGTGTGTCCATACACATATGCATATTCTACCCACACATTACTATATATTTACAGTTTCTAACTCTCCAACTGCTTCAAATTCCATGCCAACAGCCTTCTTACCTTGAATTTACCCTTTCCCCTATGATCCTTACATGCCTGGTGAGCACTTGCCTGGGACTATTATTTCTTGAAGAGTTTGCCATTTGTCCTTTTAGTGTATTCCTTCTCCATGCGACCTTCATTCTTTATCTTCCAGCTT